>NC_081553.1:220795723-220985723 GCF_963082655.1 Stomoxys calcitrans
GGCCGAATATGGCTGAATTTGGCTGAATATGGAAAACCCAATTCAGCCAAACTGAATTAAAGTTTTCCTGTGGAAAAACTTATTCAGCCAGGCTGAATTAAAGTTTTCCTAAGGAAAACCCTATTCAGCCAAGCTGAATTAAAGTTTTCTTATGAAAAAACATATTCAGCCAGGCTGAATTAAAGTTTTCCTATGGAAAACCCGATTCAGTCAAACTGAATTAAAGCTTGGCCGAATATGGCTGAATATGGAAAACCCAATTTAGCCAAACTGAATTAAAGTTTTCCTGTGGAAAAACTTATTCAGCCAGGCTGAATTAAATTTTTCCTAAGGAAAACCCTATTCAGCCAGGCTGAATTAAAGTTTTCTTATGGAAAAACATATTCAGCCAGGCTGAATTAAAGTTTTCCTATGGAAAAACATATTCAGCCAGGCTGAATTAAAGTTTTCCTATGGAAAAACATATTCAGCCAGGCTGAATTAAAGTTTTCCTATGGAAAAACATATTCAGCCAGGCTGAATTAAAGTTTTCCTATGGAAAAACATATTCAGCCAGGCTGAATTAAAGTTTTCCTATGGAAAAACATATTCAGCCAGGCTAAATTAAAGTTTTGGTAGTGGTAGTGGAGTTGTTATAAAAGAGGATGGTTAATTTATCCATGGTGGTGGGTATCCAAAGTTCGCCACGGCCGAACTTAACACGTTTTTACTTATTTTACATTGTTATATCCTCCACCATAGGATGGGGGCATACTATATTCGTCATTCCTCTTGTTACACATCGAAATCTTGGTTTAAGACCCCATAAAGTATATATATTCTTGACATTTTAAGCCGATCTAGAAACGTCCGTCAATGTGTTTTTCTGTCGAAAGCTCGATAACTTTCGATTTTACTTCTTGAGCCTCTAGAAAGTGCACTTCTTATCTGATTTGGCGGAAATTTGAACATTGACTTCTCCTGTGACCATCAACATACGTGCCAAATACGGTCTGAATCGGCTGATTCCCAATTTTACTTCTTAAGACTCTTTAGGGCGCAATTCTCATACGATTTGGCTGAAAATTTGCACAATGAGTTTTCACACCTCCACCTTTCCACTCCACTTTCACCTAAAACCTGATATAGCTCCCATATAAACCGATTTCCCGATTTTACTTCTTGAGCCCCTTTAGGGCGCAATTCTTATGCGGTTTGGGTGAAATTTTGCACAATAACTTCTCCTACAATCTCCAACATATGTGCCAAGTATGGTTTCAATCGGTCTAAAACCTGATATAGCTTCCATATAATCCGATATCGCATTGGCCGAAATTTTGCACAATGGATTTTCCTGTGACTTTCAACATAAGTGCCAAGTATGGTCTCAATCAGTCTAAAACCTGAAATAGCGCCCATATAAACTGATTTCCTGATTTTACTTCTTTAGATTCTAGACTTCTTATCCGATTTGGCTGAAATTGCACAATGACTTCTCCTGTGACCTTCAACATACGTGCCAAATATTTTCTGAATCGGCTGATAACCGCACATAGCTTCCATATTAACCGATTTCCCGATTTTACTTCTTGAGACTTTTTGTGGCGCAATTCTTATCCGATTTGGCTAAAATTTGGCGCAATGGGTTTCCTACAACCTCCAATATATGTGTCAAGTTTGGTTTCGGTCTAAAACCTGATATAACTCCCATTTAAACCGATTTCCCTATTTTACTTATTGAGCCTCTAGAGCATGCACTTCTTATCTGATTTGGCGGAAATTTTGAACATTGACTTCTCCTGTGACCATCAACATACGTGCCAAATATGGTCTGAATCGGCTGATAACCTGATATAGCTTCCATATAAATCCATTTCCCGATTTTACTTCTTGAGACTCTTTGGGGCGCAATTCTTATCCGATTTTACTTCTTCAGCCTCTAGAAAGCGCACTTCTTACCCGATTTGGCTGAAATTTTGCACAATGGGTTTTCCTACGACATCCAATATATGGTCTCAAACGGTCTTAAACCTGATATAGCGCCCATAAAAACCGCTTTTCCGATTTTACCTCTCCAACATCTAAACCAAGTATGCCCTAATCGTTTCATACAAGATATAGCTCCAATAACACAGCAATACTTATCCATTATCCTTTGTTTGCCTAAAAAGAGATTTGAGGCAAAGAATTTGACAAATGCGATTCATGGTGGAGGCAATACAAGATTCAGCCCAGGCGAACTTAGCAGACTCTTACTTGTTTCCATTTATTTTGTATGTTTTTTTTCTCCTTCCAGATAATTCCTTCCAGGAATTCGTCAATAGTCCTTGCATGACTGAAATTAAGGAACGTTCTTGCTTCATACACATTGATGTGCCAGGACATGCTGATAATGCGGATGCTTTAGCCGATAAGTATGTTCATAATTCACAAAAAAGGCTTTCAAGGAAAGTCTAATTTTGTCATGGCTCTCCTTTAGCTTCCCCTTTCCTTCATTGCAAATGCTGGGCGAGGATCTTGTCACTGTTTTGGACTTTTTGCATGTCAAATATGTGATGGGCTTAGGCGAGGGAGCTGGAGCTAATGTATTGGCCCGTTTCGGTTTGGCACATCCCACTCGAGTATTGGGATTGATTTTGATTAATGCCACCGGCAGTGCGGCCTCAGTATTGCAATCCTTCAAAACGAAGGTAAGTTGTCGTTGAGTGTGTGTGATTGTGTTTCTGTGTAAAAAATTGCATTGAGAAAATTTTTGATGGGTTTTTTTTTCTCTTTTTTTTCTGGCTAAAGTTTATTCAATGGAACAATGATGATATCGCCCAATCGGCTGAAAGTTTTCTGATGTATCACAAATTTGGTCATGTAAGTAACATTTTTGTGGAGGCTAACTTAAGGGGGGTATATTTAAAGAGAAAAAATCAAAAAGAAAATATAAATGTGTTTTAATGTTGTTTTTAGTAAATTGTGTCAACCCAAGTTAAAAAAAAAAATCTCAAAAAAAACAAAAATACACAAAGAAATTTAAACTTTAATTTCCTACAAAAAAGAACTTATCTAAGACGTGTACAATGAAAATTATTAAGTGTTAATACTGTTTTTAGTAGCTGTGTCGATGGAACAAATATTTATAAAATTTTAAATACTTTATTTTATTATTTAAAAAATTTTGGAAATAAATTAAAAATTTATAAATCGTATATTTTAAAAATTTTATGTTTAAAAATCACTTTTTTATAAATTTTAAATTTAATTATTTAAATATTTTTTTTTTATTAATTTAAAAATTTTGAACAATTTTTTTTATAAATTTAAAGTTTATAAAAACCTTTAATTTCAAAGATTTATGTTTACATATACATATATTGAATAACTATTTAAGTGTGTTTTCTATGTGTATAACTGTGTTATTTTTTCTTTTTTTATCTCTTTCTTATTTTTTTGTAATTTGTATTATAATTGGTTTTGGGGGTTTTATAATTTTCAATTAACCCCACAAAAAAATATCACACAAAAAACTATCCAAATTTTAAAATTAAAAAAAAAAAACTTTATATGCAAATCCCTGCACATAATAATACAACATTCAGGTTATGGAGGTATTGTAATTTTTTTTAAATATTTTCCCCAAAAAAGCAAAGTAATGCATTTTCCTGTTTACCATTTCTTATGCTTAGTTTCCTGTTTTCCATTTTTTTCCTCCTAAAATATTTTTTATTCCATTTTGGCCTTGGTTTACCTCAACGCTATTTTGATAGAAAACATTTTATCCATTTAACATTTTTTATAGATACTTTTACATTATCATACAATCAGCATTCCTCTATTTTTATTAAATTCTAATTATTTCAAGTCAAAAATTCCTATAGGTTATTATGCATTATCCCCCCCACTATTGTAATTACAATGAAATATAAGTCATTAATTTCATTTCAAATTCATCGAGAAAATAGTTCCGTTATTGGATTTTTATGTTTTTAAGATATTCATATTCATTTCATACAAAAAGCAATTTATAATAAAACTGCGAACGTAGACGAAGTAGTTGTAATTGACTTAAAGCCTTTATGGTGAAAATTCTCATTGCTAATGTAGAGTTCGGATTATGCTCTCGCTCGAAATGTGCTCTCGCATGAACTATGCTCTCTCATTACAGAAATAAAAGAAATCGTGCTGTTGGATTTGGGCGAGAAGGTGTCGTGGTGAGAGGTGTTGTGGTCAGAGGTGTCGTGGTGAGAGGTGTCGTGGTGAAAGGTGTCGTGGTGAGAGTTGTCGTGGTGGAAGTTGTCGTGTAAGGAGTTGTCGTGGCGACAGGTGTCGTGGCGAGAGGTGTCGTGGCGAGAAGTGTCGTGGCGAGAGATATCCGTAAACCGTAACGTTGTTTTTTTTAGTTGTTTTTGTATTTTCTAAGGGTGGTGTGTTAAAATTAAACACTAAAGCGCTTTCACCTATACTCAAAACAACTAGGTGAGATCAGAGCTAGTATTTGTTACTGTTATCGTAGCCACATTTTCATGTGGAGGTGGCGATCCTCGTCAAGCTCCTGAAGGTAAACAAGCTCGTTCCGCTAGTTGTATTTTTGGCCGGAATCTTTGACTACAAGTGCCAAGGTCAAGCGTGTTTAATGGCCTAATATCTGCCATTACACAAAAACATGCATTGGGAAAACCAGTTAGAGAGACAGCTATCGAGCGTGGGTAATGTGGTATTTATATCATAGAGGCGTTTTCGCAATAAATATTGAAAAGTCTTCTTACCAAAAATGAAAATGGATTTTTATATTTTTAAGATATTCATATTCATTTCACATGAAAAACAGCTTTACTATAGACGAAGATAAAGTAGTTTAAATTGATTTAAAGCCTTTGTGGTGAATATTCTCACAGCTACGTCTAATGTAAAGTCCGGGTTATGCTCTTGCTCTAAATGTGCTCTCGCATGAACTATGTTCTCTCATTACAGAAATAAAAGGAATCGTGCTGTTGGGTTTGGGTGAAAATGTGTCGTGGTGAGAGGTGTCGTTGTGAGAGGTGTCGTGGTGAGAGGTGTCGTGGTGAGAGGTGTCGTTGTGAGAGGTGTCGTGGTGAGAGGTGTCGTGGTGAGAGGTGTCGTGGTGAGAGGTGTCGTGGTGAGAGGTTTCGTGGTGAGAGTATATAACCCGTAACGTTTTTTTTGTTTTTTTTTTGCTTTGTATTTTCAAAGGGTGGTGTGTTAAATTCAAAACTAAAGCGCTTTAACCTATGCTCAAAACAAACGAGGTGAGTTCAGAGCTAGTATTTGTTACTGTTATCGTAGCCACATTTTCATGTGGAGGTGGAATCCTCGTCAATCTCCTGAAGGTGAGAAAGCTCGGTCGGGTCCAAAGGACCTTTCGGGAACAGGGTGGCCATTGCTTATTTTAAGGCACCAATAACTCGCCTCATTTCTCATTTCGAGCACTGTAGGCACCCAGTATTTGTGCAAGAGCTGCTGCAACCCGACCTCTCACTGAGACTCTCCGCTCGATACTGCTGATTGTCTGCGACTGCAGTTACAGGCTACTCCGGATGGAGCATTCCACTATCCTCAACCTGTGGACGCGCCCGATAGCAGGCAGCTAAGCTTCTCGTGACAGCATTGAATGCCACACAGATCGGACCTCAATGTTCCAGCTTGTGTGGTGCTCACAGCTATCCCGTGCCGGTGCCAGATTCTTCAGCAACAGTGTAGAGATTCTTTCGGGACCCGACGCTTTGGATGACATTGGTAACTTCTTCCATGGAAAATTGTGAAGAAGACAACGGATGGCTGTCCGCCTACCCTGTTACTCTCGTTATACCCAATAAATTAACGTTTGAATAACCTGGCGCATCTCTTTGGGAAAGTCACAGTAACGGCACTAATAGTGAGTCACGTCCTGTCATCCCTTCTTTCGAGATTCAAGAGTGGCTTAACAGTAACTTAATAGCTTACTAAACCAGTACCTAAGGAATATTGCTTCAAGTATTCCAGCCACATATTCTGCTTATGTTCGTTGACTGTCCTCTTAATTTCCAGTTTAAGCTCCCTGTTTCTAGAATGGGGTCAATGTAACGAATCCCATCACGCTTGTCTGCAAGTACCACTGCCTGCGCACGGAAGTTGGGCCACACTTGTGATATTCAACTGCTGCTTTAATTTTTGCTCAGCAAGTATCACCTTTTTGAGGGGGCGGTGTCAGCTCTGTCAGGTTATGAAATAGGGTGGACGCTCAATGGTGAGTACTTTTTAGAGGTGGTCTGATCCCAAAGGAATGTGTTGATTTGATATTGACTTTGTTTCTCTCTCACGCTGAATTATTTTACTCATGCGATGAGTACGTCTCTCGTATTATACTGGATTCTGTTGTTATCAACAGTACCGGCTAGAAACACACCCTGTTTCACCCCGGGGGACTAATTCTATGTCGGAACCGCTTTAGCTTTACTGCGAGGTGGACCCCATTTCTAGTGATTATCAACCTCGTCTGTATTAGTCTGCGTTCAGACCTGCACTTTCTTATTCTACTCCGCTACATCCAAGTCCATCTTCTTCTTGTGCAGTATTTTTTCGGCGTATCTCCTTCAGACCTGCACTTTCATATTCTACCCCGCTGCACCCAAGTCCATCTTCTTCTTGTGCAGTATTTTTTCGGCGTATCTCGTCACATTCTTGCAGTTCCTCTCGTTCTCCAACATCCTCTGGACTATTGTTCCAGGCGAAACGTTGTCAATCGCTGTTTGAAGTTCCCTGCACCTTACGACCCAGGGCTGGATTGTCAGAATGTATACTCTACATCGTTTGCAATTTTTAGCTCCTTATAAATACACTTGCCATTCTATGAAGATATTTCCCGAAGTAACCATGGCCCATCAACATCACCATGTTTCCTATCTCTTCACATCTGTATATCGGGGATGAGTCGCCGCATCCACCTGCCCCGACTTTCATCATCCACCTACGAGAGGAGACATCCCTCGATATTCTCCTTTCGTATGGCCCGTGTGTGATCCGTTTGGGTCTCACTCTCTCCACTCTGGGTATTGCACATCGCGGCGTAGAGCCTGGCACGCTCCATGGCCTGTAGGTCTATGGGATTGGTTCAGCTGTCATAAATAGAACATTTTAAATATTTTTTATTCCAAAGTCTAGTAATTTTCCGAAAACCTAAAACTTTCTTTATTTGAAGCCACACACATTTGTAGTTCATGTAAATTTTTATACAGACAACGTAGTTTTTTCAGATAAGCACGTGATTTTTTTTAATTTATTTTTGTATTAAAATTTAATTGTTTGCCCATAAACACATCTGCACATATATTCAATGTAAATATGTTTTTTATATAAAACCATTTTATCCTTTAAAACGAGAAAAAAAAACAAAAATTAAAAATTTTTTATATTCTCCTTTTTAATCACAAAAAAACCCTCCCATCAATCTACCCGGCGTCTTGCGAAAATCCCACTGCTTTCCCTGGAAACCAAAACAAACAAAAAAACTTTCGACTATACACAAACCAAACAACAACCACCTATTTTTATCCGAGAATAGCAATTGGTTGGTGATAATCCGGACAAAGAGAAAATCGTTACGGAATATCAAAAACGCTTGAGAGGCTCCTTGAACAGCAAAAATGTGGGTCTTTATGTCAAAGCATTTATGAAGTAAGTGATGAATGGCAATTTTTACCCTCTACCCGAAAAAAAATAAAAAAATAGCCGTATAACAGAACGCAGATATGCTGCATGAATAAAATGAATTTATGAATTTTAAATGATTTTCCTTGTTGTATTTTGTACTGTCCTGCCATTTCAGTCGCAAGGATTTAACTTTGAAGGGCTGTAAGGTGGATGTTATACTGATAACTGGCATGTTGTCTCCCTATGCCTCAATGGTGGAAAAGCTACATCGTGATATTGAAAAGGAAAAGGTGACCATGTTGAAAATCGAAAGAGCCGGCGATGTTTTAGCTGATGCGGTAAGTTTTCATTAATTAATATATTAATTAAAAGTAATAAAGCATTCAGACCGAAGGTGTTCTCGGCAATCGTCATGGTTTTCCTTTATGATGCACTGAAAACCACTTGTACTACATTCATCAACTATAAACTTTGCACCTTCCAGAGTGGGGTATTTTTAATTTTTCCCTTGGAGAAGGGTAGCTTTAGTACCCTTTCCCTTGGGCAAGGGTAGTTTTAGTACCCTTTTCCTTGGGTAAGGGTAGTTTTAGTACCCTCTCCCTTGGAGAGAGGTAGCTTTAATACCCTTTTCCTTAGCCAAGCGTAGTTTTAGTACCCTTTTCCTTAGCTAAGGGTAGTTCTAGTACCCTTTTTCTTGGGTAAGGATAGTTTTAGTACACTTTCCCTTGGTTAAGGGTAGTTTTAGTGCCCTTTCCCTTGGGTAATTGCACTTTTAGCATCCTTTCCTTGAGGAGTAAGGCAGTTTTACCACCCTTTCCCTTAGCTAAGGGTAGTTTAAATACACTTTCCCTTGCGGTAGGGTAGCTTTAGTGTTCGTTTCACTTAGGTAAAGGTAGTTTCAATGCCCTTTCCCATGGGTAATTGTAGTTTTAGTACCCTTTTCCTTGAGTAAGGGTAGTTTTGGCACCCTTTCCCTTAGCTAAGGGTAGTTTTAAACGATTTCCATTGGGTAAGGTTAGTTTTAAAACCCTTTCCATTGGGAAAACGTAGTTTAAGTACCCTTTCTCTTGGAGAAGGGGAGCTTTAGTACCCTTTCCCTTGGGTAAGCGTAGTTTCAGTATCTTTTCCCTTGGGTAAAGTTAGTTTTAGTGCCCTTTACCTTGGGTAGTTGTAGTTTTAGAGCCCTTTTCCTTGAGAAAGGGTAGTTTTAGCACCCTTTCCCATACCAAAAAGTAGTTTTAGAACCATTTCTCTTGGGCAAGGTTAGTTTTAGTACCCTTTCCCATAGGTAAGGGTAGTTTAAGTACCTTTTCCCTTGGGTATGGGTAGTTTTAGGAACCCTTTTCTTTGGTAAGGCTAATTGTAGTACCCTTTTCTTGGGTAAAGGTAATTGTAGTGCCCTTTCCCGTTCGGAAGGTTTATTTTAGTACCCTTTCCCTTGGTAAAGGTTAATTTTAGTACTCTTTCCCTTGGTTAAGGGTAATTTTAGTACCCTTTCCTTAAGGAAGGCTAATTTTAGCACCCTTTCCTTTGGGGAAAAGTAATTTTAATACCCCTTCCCTTGGGGAAGGGTAATTTGAGTACCCATTGCCTTGGGTAAGGGTAATTTTAGTACCCTTTGCTTCGGGTAAGGGTAGTTTTAGTACCCTTGCCCTTGGGTAAGGGTAATTTCAATACCCCTTCCTTTGTGTAAGGGTAATTTTAGTACCCTTTCCCTTGGTTAAAGGTAAGTTTAGTACCCTTTTCCATGGGTATTGGTTAATTTAGTACCTTTTCCCTTGTGTAAGGGTAATTGTTGTATCCTTTTCCTTGGGTAAGGGTAATTGTTGTACCCTTTCCCTTGGTTAAGGGTATATGTAGTACCCTTACCCTTGGGTTAGTACCCCTTTCCCTTGGGTAAGGGTAATTGTTGCACCCTTTCCCTTAATTAAGGGTAAATGTAGCACCCTTTCCCTTGGGTAAATGTAATTGTAGTACCCTTTCCTTTGGTTAAGTATAATTTTTAGTACCCTTTCCCTTGGGTATGGGTAATTAAGGTAATATTAGTACCCTTTCCCTTGGATAAGGGTAATTTTATTACCCATTTCCCTTGGAGAAGGGTCACTTTAGTACCCTTTCCCTTAGGTAAGGCTGGTTTTAATACCATTTCCTTTGGGTAATGTTAATTTATGTACCCTTTCCATGGGTTAGGGTAATTTTAGTAACCTTTCCCTTGGGTAAGGGATGTTTCCCTTGGGTAAGGGTAATTGTAGTACCCTTTCCCTTGGTTAAGTTTAATTTCAGTACCCTTTTCCTTGGGTAAGGGTAATTGTTGTACCCTTTCGCTTGGTTTAGGGTAATATTAGTACCCTTTCCCTTCCCTTGGGTAAAGATAATTTTAGTACCCTTTTCCATGGGTATTGGTTAATTTAGTACCTTTTCCCTTGTGTAAGGGTAATTGTTGTACCCTTTCCCTTGGTTAAGGGTAATTGTTGTACCCTTTTCCTTGGTTAAGGGTAAATGTAGTACCCTTTCCCTTGGGAAAGGGTAATTGTAGAACCCTTTCCCTTGGTTAAGTGTAATTTTAGTACCCTTTTCCTTGGGTAAGGGTAATTTAAGTACCCTTTCGCTTGGTTAAGGGTAATATTAGTACCTTTTCCTTTGGGTGAGGATAATTTTAGTACCCCTTTCCCTTGGGTAAGGGTAATTGTTGCACCCTTTCCCTTGGTTAAGGATAAATGTAGTACCCTTTCCCTTGGGTAAGGGTAATTGTTGCACCCTTTCCCTTGGGTAATGGTAGTTTTAGTACCCTTTTCCTTGGGGATGTGTTATTCGGTAGCTTTTTTCTTGGGTAAGGGTAATTTCAGAAAACTTTCCCTTAAATAATGTTAATTTTAGAATCCTTTCCCTTGGGTAAGGGTAATTTTAGTACCCTTTTCCTTGGATAAGGATAGGTTTAGTACCCTTTCCCATAGGTAAGGTTAGTTTTAGTACCCTCTTCCTTGGGGAATGTTAGTTTTAGTATCCTTTCCCTGGTGTAAGGTAGTTTTAGTACCCTTTTTCTTGGGTAAGGGAAGTTTAAGTTCCGTTTTTCCTGGGTAAGGGTTGCTTAGGTACCCTTTCCCTCAGGTAAGGGTAGTTTAAGTACCCGTTTCCTTGAGTATGTGTAGCTTACAAGGGCAAGGGTAGGTTTAATAACCTTTCCCTTGGGGAAGGATAGTTTTAATACCCCTTCCCTGGGTCAAGGGTAGATTTATTACCCTTTCCCTTGGGGAAGGGTAATATTAGTACCTTTTCCCTTGGGTAAAGGCAGTTATAGTACCCTTCCACGTTGATAAGGGTAATTTAATTACCCTTTCCCTTGGGTAAGGGTAATTTTAGTGCCCTTTCCCTTGGGTAAGGGTGAGTTTAGTACCCTTTCCCTTTGATATGGGTTGCATTAATACCTCTTCTCTTGGGTTAGGGTAATTTTAGTACCCTTTCCATTGGGTAAGTGTAATTTCAGTACCCTTTCCCCTGGGTAAGGGTAATTTTAGTATCATTTCCCTTGTGTAAGGGTAATTTAAATATCTTTCCCTTGGGTAAGGGTAATTTTAGTTGCTTTTGCCTTGGGTAAGAGTAATTTTAGTATCCTTTCCCTTGGGTAAGGGTAATTTTAGTACCATTTCCCTTGGGTATGGGTTACACTAATACCCTTTCCCTTGGGTTAGAGTGATTTTAATATCCTTTCCCTTGGGTAAGTGTAATTTCAGTGCTCTTTCCTTTGGTAATTTGTGTACCCTTTCCCTTGGGTAATGGTAATTTGAGTACATTGTTTTCTTTCGTAAGGGAAATTTTAGTATCCTTTCCCTTGGGTAAGGATAGTTTTAGTACCCTTTCCTTTGGGTAAGGGTACTTAACCCTTTCTTTTGGAGAAGGGTAGTTTTAGTACCCTTTCTCTAGGTCAAGGTTAGTTTAAGTCCCCATTACCTTGGGCAAGGTTAGTTTTAGTTCCCTTTCCCTTTGGGAAGGTTTATTTTCCTTGCCCAAGGGAAACTAAAACTACCCTTACCTTAGGTAAGAGTAGTTTTAGTACCCTTTCCCTTGGAAAAGTGTAGTTTTAGCACTCTTTTCCTTAGCTAAGGGTAATTTTAGTACCCTTTCCCTTGGGTAAGGTTCAGTTTTAGTACCCTTTCCCTTGTGTAAGGGTAGTTTTAGTACCCCTTGTCTTGGGTAAGGTTAGTTTTAGTACGCTTTCCATTAGGTAAGGGTAGTTTTAGTACCCTTTCCTTTGTGTAAGGATAGTTTTAGTACCCTTTTCCTTGGTTAATGTTAGCTTTAGTACCCTTGCCCTTGGGTAGAGGTATTTTTAGTGCCGTTTCCCTTGGGTAATTATAGTTTTAGTACCTTTTCCTTGCATTAGGGAAGTTTTAGCTCCCCTTCCCTTAGCTAAGGATAATTTTAGTACCCTTTCCCTTGGTTAAAGTTAAGTTAAGTACCCTTTCCCGTAGGTAAGAATAGTTTTAATACCCTTTCCCTTGGGTAGGGGTAGTTTTAGTACCCTTTTTCTTGGGTAAGTTTTAGTACCCTTTCCCATGGGCATAAACAAATTTTTGATTTCTTGAGGCTCCACAGTGACAAAGGTCGGATTTATTGCCGCTCCCTCTTTTCAACAGTCACTTTATTCCTAGAGTCAAATGGCCCTAACTCAAGTTCCAAGTGAACCTACCTTCAACCTAAACATTATACTAAGAAATGTTTTATTGATTTGATATTTTTCTTATTATTTTTTCAGCCGGCTAAGGTGGCCCAATCGATTTTGCTGTTCTGCAAAGGTCAAGGTCTATTGACATCTGTGGTCATGCCGGGCGTTGATCGTGGTCGTGCCTTTTCCACCAGCTCTGGCTCATTCGATGGCAGCAATGGTTCACGCAAACTATCCAGAGGGATTTCCATGGAGGACTATGATAAGCCCAATATTCGTCGTTTGAGCATCATCAACAACGAAATTAAAAAATAAACAAAAAAAACCAAAGCAAAACCGCTAGGTGTTGTGGTTCTTGCTTTGGTTATTTTTGTTGCTTGGCCTCAAAACACAAAACTCAAAAAAAAAAAATATATATATATATAACAGACAAATTTTAAACAACGCAAATATTAAAGAAATTAGTTTCTAATTCTAAATACCAAGATAAAAACCGCATCAACAACAAAAAAGCAACACTACAAAATTAACACACATACATATATTAGAAAAAAAACTAAGTTAATATTATAAAAAAAAAAACATAAACAAAAACAAATGTTAGCAACAATATACATATGTATTTGTATGAAACATACTAGCATACAAAAGAGAAAAAAAATCACAGACACACACACACACATCACATACATACTACAAGCAAGTAATTGTAATGTTAGAGAATTATTATTATGATTATTATAATTGTTATTAATCGTATTAATTTTGTTTAAATTAATTTATAATAATTTTTATATATAAAACTAGAACACCAAAATCACCACCCCGCCACCCCACACACACTCATAACACATCACACCACACAGAACATGTACTAATTATTTAGCCCACCTACAAACATATGGAGAAGAAACATAATCAAATTCTAGTACTTCCGTTTCCTAATGCAAACTAACTTCCGTTATTCTGATTCAAACAACATCCACACCATACAAACAAAACTGAATTTATTTTCTAACATTTCGTAGAAAACAATCATTAGAAATTAAAAAAAAAAAATACCTCCGATTTTTATAACAACAAAAAAAGTAAAACCAAGCAAAATTCCAAAATTGCCACAACCAAAACGATTTTTTTGATCCAAAGATTTTTTGAAAGAAAAAAACCATTTAGGTCATCATCACCATCAACTTTTTGAAATGTTTACAATAAAATTTAAATTTTTTAACAAGAACCCCCAAAATCCTTAACCACCGCCCCTCTGACGGATGCCATAAAATTTTATTGTCTATTTTGAAGAGCACATTACGAATATTAAAAAAAAAAACAACTAAGAAGAAACCAAACAAACAACATTATCAACAAATTAAAAATACATAAATCTTAATGAAATTTAGTATGCCTTCACATTTTATATGTTGGCTTTAAACACCTTTAACCAAATGCACCATACAAAACGACAACAACAAAAACCAAAAAAAAAAATAAATAAAGCATAAATATTTGTATGTAGTTTTCTTAAACTTAAAAAAAGACGATCGAGTTTTGAAGAGAATAAAAATATTTGTGCAAAGCCGATAACCCAAAGCAGTTACATATAACAAGAATTTGTATGTTTAAAAAAAAGAAAACAATGCTTTACGAACAACAACAACAATGTACTTTCAAAGCGTATGTATTTCAATAAAAACAACAAAATCTCTTAGAAGAAAAATCTCTGGCTTTCCTTTTCCTCTCCGGTCATTGAACTCGTCTCAAAAGAGAAACAAACAAAAGTTGTTAAATTTAATGATCTTTGCACGCACTTGAAGAAAGCTACTCTGGTTTGCCGGGGGAGTAAGTTTATTCTGGTGCAATAGGTGAAGTCGCTTTCCAAGGACTAGATGCACCAGGTAGCTTTTCACCACATCTGCCACCGTGTCTGCATGAATGTTGTCTAGACACGCTTGAATGCCGCTCTGCAATGACAGTCATATGAAAACAATGATGTCAACATACAACTGTTTTCTACCAAAACAACGCTTTACACGCCAAATAAAAAGTTTAATTACAATTAAACAAATTAGTAACACTGTTGGAAACATTGTGCGATTTCACAAGATTTAATTGATGTTTAGCAACATTTTCCCAACAAACGATGTCAGTACTAGGCTTAACAGGCAAAAAACTTGCGATTTCTTGAGCTCTTAGTCAAATGATTGACCTAAACCATCCGGCAGTGCAGTAACAGCCTAACGAACAGGGAGCCGACTGACAATATGTTCAAGAAATCTAACCGATGAGGTGCAGGATTGGAGAGTCTCCATGGAACACTCCTTCTCTGACCATCGCTACATTAAGTTTAGAATAAAACGGCGACGAATCCGATGAGCTTCCGTAATAATTTGAAAGCCAACAGGACAAAATTCGCAAAACTTATCAGAAGAAGACTTGGGCAAGATAATTTAAATAACATCATCAGATGGCAAAACGTACTTCCTGCAAGCTTTTCGGCGAACAGATCAGAAGCGTTAATGACGCTGCGAAGATGAAGAAATTAACCTCAGAAACTCATGTCCAAACTGAAACATTAGTTTATGATATTGAAGTGATAGCAGAGACAACGAAGGACATGCTGAGGCTTTTGATGAAAATTCATTTTCCGCAGGATACGACGGGACTCACGGAGACATCGGAATCTTGGAATCATGAGGCTGATCGAAGGCTTGGCATTATAAAATTTATGGAAAAGGAAACCTTAATGAGCTTCCAACCATTTAATTCCCCGAATCTGATGGAATATTGTCGGCGTTCCTACAGAAGAGGCCAAATATCTGGCACCCCATCCGGCCATTATTTTCACAGCGTGCCTAGGACTTGCATATACTTCGGAAGCGTAGCAGGAGGCAGGGTTTGTATTTATACCCAAGCCCAGCATAACAAGTTATGCGACACAAAAGGCCTACAGACCTATAAGCCTTATGTCCTTTCTACTCTAAACCTTGGAACGCATTGTGGATACCATGATAAAAAGTATGACTTCCAGCAAACTGCGAACCGACACACTGATCCACTCCTTACAGCAGTACCGGGTGAATCGGATTCTTAGAGACTGTATAAACCCCATGCTAAGGAACAGGTGGATAAATTGTGGTTCCCATGTTATAAATATAAGGGAGTAAGTGCCAAATGCCCCCATTTTATCACCACTTATATGGGTTAGAACAACCTACTTCCCTAACCTATGCAATTGTCCGGCATGCACTTTCGCCGACTACGTCCTTAACTCGGACTGCGTTGACCCGAAAGGCTTCGGGTTAGCCCGTCCTCTGGGCTCCACTGCCAAATCGTCTGCTCTTTTATTCCCCCTTGCTTCGCTATGACCCGGCAACAAAACGATGCGAATTGTGCCATTTTCAGAAAAAGTAAGTATTCCTTTTAAGGCTTAGCAAAATGTCTATCATTTGCCCATTATTATTATTTTTTCTGCTTTGATTCGGGACCTTTTTTATAGACCAAACGCTAGAAATGGAATCCTTTTTGTTCTCCTATCCAGCAAAAATCGTAAACAAATCTTAAAGCGATGAAAGTTATTGCGCCTCATTCATGAAAAAACCCAAAGGAATGTTTGGTACCCCATAGGGAAGAAATAATCATTTAGTATCCTTTTCATTCTTCATGGTCTATTTTTAATCATTCAAAGTAAACGGAATATTGAAAAGAGAATTTATTTAATTTAAGATATTTTTTCTGTAAACCATTTATCAAAATCAATAAAAATTAATTAAAACCCATTTGAAATTGTTTTACTGAGTTTGGTTTTATATATCTAAGCTCCCTTCGAGCTAAAAACAAATAGTGCCTAAAAGTATGCTATAAATTTTGAGAAACTTATTTTTGCACATATGGGTCACCCTGTGTTCACAGAAAAAAATAAAGCATACTTTCGGGGGCCAAGTTGTTACAGTTTGCTTGCTACTGAATTCTGGGCGCCTGGTATTTTAGTGAATTTTGAGATTTTCGTAATTTCGCCCAAAAAAACTAGGGGTACTCACTAAAAAAACTAAAAATATTCAAAATAAGCGGAAAATCGCCCGAAATGAAAATAAATCGAAAAATTAAAATAAATCGAATGGGAAATTAACCAAAATTATGATTTTTAACAGAATGTAAACAAAGAAGCGGGGCATTTCGACAAGAAATGTACCAAATACATATTTTTCGCACTGCTAGAACTAAAAATATTCAAAGTGATCAATTAAATTCTAAATTCTCCTTACACTCCAAGAATGTTCGTGACCTTAACGACCTAGTTGTAATTTGCCTGATAGCCAGTTTGCTGTCCGTTAAGATGTTCACACTTCACATCCTCGGGTGAACACCACATTAACTCACGTATTTCCTGACCGCACGAATCTCTGCCTGCAGGATCGTTTTATGGTCCGATCGATAACAGATCTCAGTACTTGGGTTCTCAGGCTCACTCTTTATTCTTGCTTCGATCCATCTGTATAGCATGATCTCTCGGAAAGCAATATCAGAATTTCGTCAATCCAAATGTCTCGCACTCGACCAAAAGCGTCATCTCAGGTATCCGATCGAAAACCTCTTCTAATCCAATCGAGTTTCCTATCGTCGCCTAAATTATACCGCAATGGTATGACCTGCTTCTATCCTCTAACCATTCTGCCATCGTCTTTAGTCTCATAGCCGCAGTGGCTGCCTCACACTCTGTATGTCAATGGGTCGGATATCTAGAATTATAATAGTGTCCTGTGCCCTAGTGGGCGTGGTCCTCATCGCTCTCCCTATGCCAAGACAAATGTTCTCTAAACCTATTGTATTATCCTTATGTTGTACTTTTTTCTATCGTAGTCCACCAAAGTATTCAGACGTAAGTAAGTATTGGTTAAAGATAGCCAGTGGGATTGCCCAAAAAGTAATTGCGGATTTTTTAAAAGAAAGTAAATGCATTTTTAATAATACTTAGAATGAACTTTAATCAAATATACTTTTTTACACTTTTTTTCTAAAGCAAGCTAAAAGTAACAGCTGATAACTGACAGAAGAAAGAATGCAATTACAGAGTCACAAGCTGTGAAAAAATTTGTCAACACCGACTATATGAAAAATCCGCAATTACTTTTTGGGCAACCCAATATATTTTAAACCCATTCAATATTAAACGTTCATTATTTTTATAATTCACCTTACCTAATAGGAATGATAACACCATATGGTGAGATTTTATGTTATCATCTCTAAATGATTGACAAACCAATTTGGACGTTTTACGTTATTGAATAAGATCTGGCCGTATAAATTATACACCAGATATGGAGACACCACCACCAACTAAACCACCAAGAAGAGGCGTTAAATATGGAAAAGATGAGGTAAAATCAAGTGAATTTCATTACAAAGTTGTGAATAATGTCAATTAATACCGGCTCAATGTGAAACAATTGAAATATAGTCATAGGTGCCAGTGAAAATGTAGGAAAATTGATTCTAAAAGTGGTCATCGTCATTGTAAGCAGTGATGATGACATTTTGCACAGAATTATCTTGGGTGACAGCTGTCAAGCTTTCACTATCACCACCCCCCAACTAACGCCGCCCTTTATACATTTATATTGTATTTATAAATAACAAAATTCAATCTGCAGAGATTTTAAACAGTATAAACAATAACATTACCTTTGATGGGCGTTGCTTGGCAAGTGATTAATAAAAATCATGTTTTGTTTTTCTTTGTTAAATCCCAATCCAGGCTGGTTGCGGTCTTATTGTCAATGTCATCAAATCTCTAGGTCTAAGTGAAACCAACGAGGAACGACAAAAGGAGAAGCTTAAAATCGAAAAGGAATCTAAAAAATCCGATCAACGTCTCAATGATTTGGTATCCAAACATGATCAACAATTGTCCCAAGTTATACCGCTCTTCACAAAGGTGTCCAGCGAGATCAACAGCAGTAGGGAAAAGATCCATACAGTAAAGGAAAATCTAAGCGCCTGTAAGCGTTTGCTACAATGTCGCAGGGAAGAGCTGAAGAAAATGTGGACGGATGCTGTGCAGCACAAACATGTGCTGGCCATGCTAGAGCAAATGTAAGTAAAATATATAAGAATGCCATGGGGATTACCAAAGTTGTCTAATGATGTCTTTATTTCACAGCAATGATTTGCGCAAAGTGCCTCAAAGTGTTGTCAGTTATACATCTAAGCGCCAGTATTTGCATGCCAGTAAAGTACTAACTGATGCCTTGACTCTTATAAATGGACCTCTCAAAGAGGTCGAAGGCTTGGCAGACATACGCAGTGACTTAATGAGCCGTAGGCAACATCTATATCAACGACTGCATGAGGAGTTGGTTACGCAAATCTATCATAACTCAGCCCAAGGTGTTTTGTCCGCATTTCAGCGTTCCAATTCGAATCGCCTGAATCAAGGCTTTTCTAGGAACATAACAGCTCGCCGTTCTACCGATCGCATAGAAGCAAATGCTCGCATACGCAAAGCCCTACAAGAAATGGCACAAGGCGTGGATTTAACAAAAACCGAAATTATTGAGGATGCAGATTTACTGGATCCTGAACTGAGCATGACCTATTTTATTGCCATAATTGTGGAATGTTTTGGCATGCTGGGCAAAGTACCAGACTCTGTGGAGAAACTAAGGGTGGGCATACAAAACGAATTGCTGGAAATTGTGCGCAATACAACGCGTCAGCTAATCGACTCACCCTTGATAAGTAATGAGAGCTACCCACTGCTGACACTGCTCGATGTAATCTTTAAACAATTCAAATCCATTGCTCGGACTCATGCCTCCGTACTGAAAAACTATTTGGCCGTGGTGCAGAAATATCAGGTTGTGGGACCCCAGCATTACAGTTTAACTGACTTCTGGTCACAAGCTCAGTCGGTGGTAAGTTAAATACATTTCTGGTCATTTTGTTATGCTTACCTTTTTATTGTTCTTTTTGTAGTTGCAATTATTGCTAACCGATTACTTAGATATACAAAATGCTTCCGCAGATGATGCTTCAAAATCGTCATTCTCAGAGCCAACTAATAACATAAATGCATATTTCCTTAGGCGCAAAGTTCCAAGGTGTGTATGAAGGAGTTTCATCCTAAAAGAATATCATAGATAGATAATTCAAACTAATATATTTTTCTTTAATGGGGGAAGGCAAAGAAAACGTTTGTTTTTATATAAACAGTGGTAATGATAAAGAATTGCATTTTTTACTGCTGCCTAACTATAGCCATCGCTAAGCACATTCCCTTTATAACCTCAGAAATCCAGTCTTTAAATCATTTATTAATTTAGTATTTTTTCATCCCCCCCTCTGTTTATAGTGCAAAAAAGTCTATATTCAAATTTGACAAGTCAGCAACGAAAAATTCATTGAATAGTTCCGAAGGCCCCAAAGAACATCGCCGCAATATTTCCGATACCTCGGTGGATAATTTAAATGCCAGCTTAAATGCCAGTGGTGGCAAAGGAGGTGTTGCCAACTATAATCTTCCATATGAGAAACAAAAAGAAAAACTTTTAATATGCACACCAGATCAAACGGTTATAACGAAAGTCTATTTACCTCTGATGTCTTATATTCAGGAAATCGAAAGCTTTATGAAATGCAAACCAGGGTAAGTGGTCGTCAGTAAAGCCCTTCTCTCTTTTTAAATTTCGTTTTTTTTTTGTTTTACAGACAACCCTGCAGTCTTCATGACTTTATTGATAACTATATCAAGGACACCTTCTTATCCAAAGGCCATAATTCTCATTTGAAATTGACCATCGAAACATTGTCGAAAAATCAAGATGTTTGGCGCACCATTATAACGCCCGAAGAAATGACTGCTTTGAATTTAACACGTCCCATACTACAATCGACCGCTCGCGTTGAGCAATGTTTGGCAGAGACTAAAACCCTAATACAAGATTTGCCATGTTATTCCGAAGAATTGTTGAAAACAGTATGTGCGGTATTAAAGGATTACCGAGGCATATGTAACGATGCCTATTTGGGTATAGTGCAGCCAGATGCCGAGGATAGACGTATCTACAGTGTGACATGGTTAAATGACGAAGATATAAGCCGATTTTTAAAGTGAGTGTAAGAAACTTTCATAACACAACAATGTTATCAGGGTTGCTATGCAAATCTTGCATTGCAAATTGCAAATGTCTGGAGCTAGATCAGGAGACGAAAGTTGAGCATGGGATGACTATGAGCACCATGCGGTTTGGTGCTCTGTGCTTCGATTTGTGTGGTGTTCATTGTTGTTGTAACCACTTTGCATGTTGAGGTAGCGATCCTCGTCAAGTTCCTGTAGGTGAGCAAGATCATTCCGGTCCAAAGGACCGATCGCCGCGGAAACAAGTTGGCCATTGGTTATTTAAAGGCGCCAATAACTCGCCTTGTCACATCGAGCATCGAGCAAGAGCCGTTGCTGCCCGACCTCTCACTGAGACTCTCCACTCGATACCGCTCATTGTCCGCGACAGCCGTTGCAGCTACTCCGTATGTAGCATTCCAATATCCGCTACCTGTGGACGCGCCCGGTAGCTCGCAGTAAAGCTTCTCGTGACATCAATGAACACCACGCAGATCGGACCTCAATGTTCCAGCCTGTGTGGTGCTCACAGCTATCCCGTGCCGGGCATAAGTATGCTCGTAGCCCTATATGTCCCGTTACTATACCGAAAGCTATACTGACCTCCTTCTTACTTCCTTTCAGTAGTAGTCTCGTCTTCTCATGATCTGGATCTCCCCATAGGATTTTCGCTGTCCTACCGACCGTTACGCTGCTCCACAGGGTTAAATTCGTCGTCCACGCCCTTAACTCGGGCTGCGTCGACCCGAAAGGCTTCGGGTTAACCAAGTTTATTGACGGCAGTTCTCTGGTCTTAACTGCCAAATCGTCTGCTTTCTCAATCCCAGTTACTCCGCTATGGCCCGGCAAGAATGTTCGTGATCTTACCTTCCTGGTTGTTATTGCCCTTAGGGCCGTCCTCGGGTTAATACTACACCACCTCACCCATTCCGTGATCGCCCGGATCTACGCCTGCAGGACCGTATTATGGTCAGGCAGTCTAAAACAGATCTCAGTCCCTGGGTTCTCAATGTACACCCCCAGCCGCACTCTGTCCTCTAGTTTTGATCCATCCGTGTAACATGATCTTTCAGATGACCTAGTATTGTCATCTGTTCCGTCAATCGAAGACTGTGCCGCTGGCAGCAGTGCCTCGACCTCAAGTGTCGTCTCAGGAATGCATTCCTTCCAGGTTTCCTATCGTCCCCTCGATTATACCGCGATGGTACGAGCTGCTCATATCCTCTATCCATTCTCCCATCGCCTTAAGCCTTATAGTCGCAGTAACTGCATCGCACTTAATCTGTATGTCTATAGATTGGATATCTAGAACAATCTCTAGTACCCTAGTGGGCGTGGTGCTCTCATCGTTCCGCCTATGCCAAGACAATATGTTCTAAGGTATTGTCCTTACGTTGCACTTTTTTTCCATAGCAGTACAACAAACTACTGAGGCATAAGTAAGTATTGGTCTAATCACGCTCCTGTAGAGCCAGTGGACTATCTTCCGATTTAGGCCCCATTTCGAGCCTACGGCACTTCTACATAGTGCTCAAAATCTATGAGCCTTCTCGGTACGCTCCTGAATGTAACACTTCCAATTCAGCTTCCTGTCTAAGATCACACCTAAGTATTTGTCATCACACTTGTCAGATATTGAGGAAACGTGGTGCGTCAAATTTGCCCACCTTCATCTTCCTCATGAAGAAGCAGATTTTAGTTTTCTCTGGGTTAACATTGAGACCCCTAGGGCTAGACCAGACGTATGCCGTTTGCAAGACGCTTTCGGTCCAGTTGCATTGCTGGTTCGGATCCTTGCCCCTTAGTAGTATCATAATATCGTCTGCGTAGCAGATGGGTTCAAATCCCTCCTCAATCAGCATCCATAATAGGTCATTTATGGTGGTCACTCATAGGAGTGGCGATAAAATGCTCCCCCCCCCCCCCTGTGCGTGCTTTGTGCCACTTTCGGCTGAACTGTATTTTACGGGGTAGTTCGCAAAAAGTCTAATTTTTGTATGCCCCCTAATTTTGACCCCAGAAATCCGAATATGAAGTCCATTTTTGGGGCCCGGGCCCGTGGACGTCCCTAGGGGCCAAAAATCCCCATTGGTGGGAAGTAGTCCAACCTAAGCAATATGGGCATCAAATGAAATGTATTGGTTAATAGAATTGTACAAATATGCAAACAAAGGTCCAAAAATTTGACCCGGAAGGACCTACAGGTTCTTGAGAATTTGGAACCCTCTTAAACCTAGGCAATATGGGTATCAAATTAAATGTATAAACGAGTAGATTATGAATATGATTAAGCTCCAAAAGGACTCCAAAATACAAAAAAAATAAAATTTTCAAAAAAATCGCCCTTTTTTTACAAAAACTTTGGAAGGCAAATAGTTTTATTTTAAATACTTTTGCTATTTCCCACTATTGGACATATGAAGGAAGAGAAAATCTCAAACTAGGCCAAATGCCGGCAAATTTATTTTGGTACCCAAAAAGAGTTTTATTTAAAATAACTATGTATAACGATTTCGTAAATTTTCCAAATAGGAGTCAAAATTCTCAGGACCCCATAGGTCCTTCCCGGGTCAAAATTTTGGACATTTGATTGAATATCCGTAATCTAGTAATCAATTACTTTCATTTGATACCAATAGGTTGGAAGTAGTCCAACCTAGGCCCCAAAAACGGACTTCATATTCGGATTCCTGTGGTTAAAATTAGAGGGTATGCAAAAAATCAGATTTTTTGCGAAATACCCCGTAAAATACAGTCTTGCCCCACTTTCTCCCTTATATTTATGTCATGGGACACACAATGTATCCACCTGTTCCTTAGCATATGGTTTATCCAGTCTCTAAGGACCGGGTCCACTTGATGCTGGTCCAAAGATTGGATCAGTGTGTCGGTCCGCACATTGTTAAAAGCCCCCTCGATGTCAATGCATGTGTTCGCATAGCATTCGTCACTATTTTTAATAGTGCGTTTGACAGTTGTTCGAACGAAAACTCGAAGTCAGTACTAGGCTTTATTCACAAAACTTTATGTAGATTTGGGGTTTGGGTTTATTTAACACATTTCCTTTATTGAACTGTCAAATAAACCTATTTTAAGGCTTCAAAAAGTTTTTTATAATTATTTATATTTATATCCATTTTACTTTAGGACCTTACCTAATTGGACGGATTTAAAGAACTCCAGTCAACGCCCAAAACATGGTAAACGCTTACAACAAAACACTTTTGATGCCTCCGAAGAAGAAAGTCCATTACAGGTGCAACAGCGCAATATAAGAGAAGCCGAAATGCTGACCAGTAATTTAGGTGAGGGTGGTATATCTCAACAGGAAATACTGGGTGATGTTGCTGTACTCAAAGAGTTGGCAATACTGCAAGAAAGTATGGAATGGTTTTCGGGGCGAATTTCAGAATTTGCTAATGAATTAAGAAGACCTTTGGTAAATGGTTTAAATACCGTAACACCCGATTGTGCGTCCTATGTTGCCGTTAAAGATGGCACAATTAAAGTATTAACGAATTTGGCTTTGGAATTTGATGAATTGGCCAACACGTGTTTGCTGGTATTACACTTGGAGGTAAGTACTTGGAACTGCTAGGTATTAAAATAAGTTAAGCCAATACGTTTTTTATCTTCAAAAAAAAAGGTGCGCGTGCAATGTTTCCATTATTTACGCTCAAAGCCACAAAGGACCAGAGCTGATAATTACATAGATTCCAAAGATGACATTTTGGAGCCAGATAGACAAGTTCAAATTCTAACCAAACGTTTATCGGAAATGGATGAAGCGTTTAGCACCACATTACATCCCAGAAAGACCAGAGTAGGTTTTGTACATCTAAAAAATTGTTATATTTAAAGCTAACATGACCTTTTTAATTATCTTTCAGTATATATTTGAAGGTCTGGCTCATTTGGCCGCTTTAATTTTGATACAAGCTTCTAATTATATAGAGAATATTGATCAAATTACTGTGCAACGCATATGTCGCAATGCTTTGGCACTGCAACAAACCCTAAGTAATATAACAGCGTCGCGGGAAGTGGCTCTTGATCAAGCCAAACAATTTTATGAACTATTATGCATGGAACCTGATGTAAACTATTCAAAAATCAGTTTGTTATGTTATTAAATACAAGATTTGTTGTGTCTTTCAGGTTATACTCACAACCCTTGTGGAACAAGGTTTGCAGTTCACAGAAATGCAATATTTGAATGCATTGCAATTGTCGTGTAAAACACGAGGCATAACAGATTCAAATACCCTGGCAAATTATCAACAAAAGTTATCAGATATTTTGGGAGCTAAGCCTTCAACTGGTATCGTCGTATAATGCAGGATAATAATAACGGCATAAACCTAAAATCAGACACTAACTTCAAACACATTTCATTGGCATATTCACATTTAGAATGTGAAATATTAAAAACGCCTCCCCAAAAACACATACACTTTTAATTTTTGGTAGTTTCTAAGACTGTTTTCCTGCGAGCTTTTTTGTGTTGAAGTTTTTTGCAATAGTTCAATAGAAAATGCATGCATATGAGTTGGTTGGTGGTTTTAACTCATATTAGAAACGAGTATCAGCGTTCAATTCAATAGGTGATGTTCAAATAATTTGCTTAACTATACATACAATATACATATAACTATATATTGTTCATTATTATTAACTATATATTATAGAAATAAAATGGAAAATGCTGTATATCATTGTAACAATAAAATAATACTTGTAATGAATTGGCAATAGATAAAACTGAATAGAAATCGAGGCATGACAGCATCAATTAAAGAAAGTGTCTGTTTTGTTTATTTACAATTTGTACAAATGTTTTTATAACAAGTAATGATGGTTTATTACGTAAATTTTTACCCATCTACATGATGTTGGGGACAAGCGAATTCTAGGATATATAACTTTAGTCCAAATTTAAACGAATTTAAAAAAAATGCGCTTTATGTGTCATCCAATGAAATTCAATGAATTCCTCTCATATATTGGGTTGCCCAAAAAGTAATTGTCGGTAATATACAATAGGAGATATATCGCAAACCTAACGTAAAGGGGATGGAGGCCACCGTGGCGCAAAGATAAACTCTAGAGTCCCTTTTAATGATGCCAACACTTGTGACGAAATAATGCGAACCCATTCCGTACAAGTCTTACTGAGTTTTATGAGCAAAATAGTAGCGACATGTTGCTGCAGCAGGATAAATTTCGCCCAATTTAATTACAAATGTAATTAAATGCTCACAAATGTAATTTGGCCGAATCAAGGCGTATTTATAAAGTGGCCGCATCGGCGAATTGCTACAACAAAGCATGGGAACTTGATTTTTCAAAATTTGTAAACAGAGCGAAGAAAATTCAATTCGCCGTGACATTTGAAATGTTCGGCAAATTTGCTTACACCAATCCAAGATGTATTTAATAAGGTGGCCACATCAGCACAGCTAATGGAACTTAACTTTTGATTTCGCCTTATAAAAATATAGACTTCAAAATAAATATTCTCTAAATTGAATTTGGTGCTTGCTGCTGTTATGGTTCTTAAAATTAGGTTATATAATGGTGCGCGTCTTACAACCTTAATTGCTAGAAGCTTCACTTAGGGAACTAGGTGCATTGTGTCGCCCCCGAAAAAGATTCAAAAGGCGCCAAAGAACACAGACAAAATTTACGACAGTACAATGCCAGATATTAGAAAAAAGAAAATAAGGAACCAACATGCATGAGAATAATGGAAGCCAGTCGGGCTGGAAAAGTTGCCTCCTAGCTGCCATTTTTAACCCTATTGCACTTAAGAGTGGCGAGAGGACTATGTTCTGGAAATAACTTAGACAGGAAAAATGGTGTTCATCTAGCCATAGTCCTGCTAGTTAGCGTACCACTAGCAAAGGGCTCCAATAGGAATGTTGTGACAAGAGCTCAATGACGGTTTTTGTAATCCTTTTTGGGGCTCTAGGATAATTGTGGGATTTGTAGGTCATTTGAAAAGGAGGGGACTAAAGCTTGTTGGCTACGAAGATGACGTTTTCATCTCAGAGTGTGGTCGTATGCTGTTATGATTGGCCAATAGGCTTGACTTAAACCACCGAAAGATAAAGTTGGTGCTATCCACCAATATAAAGTAATTTGGTATGTTTAGGGGATCTCTCCCAGATGGGGTGGAACTATCACTCTCACTGCTGATAGGACTTCTAACAAGCAACTGCAAGGACTTTGAAATCGAGCTGGTTGGCGATTGTGCACCTATTGTGGCACTGACTGAATTGATTCAGGATTTTGGCTATATTAAAACTTTTTCTTGTCTAAATTATTTTCAGGCACTAAGTCCTTTGGCAATTTTTAATGCAATAGGGGCTTGAAATGGCAGATAGGAGGGAAATTTTTCTGCCCGTCTGATCCCCATTATTGCCATGCATGTTGACACCTTATCTTCTTCATTCTAATATCTGACATTGTACCGCCGTAAATTTTGTTTTTGTTTTTCAGCGCTTTTTGAATTTATTTCGGGGGCGACGCAATAAACCTACGTTTCCTAAGTGAAGCTGATAGCGATTAAAATTGTTATACACACACCATTTATAACCTAATTTAGGAATCAAAACAGCAGAAAACTCAAAAATCAATTTATAAAATATTTATTTTGAAGTTTAAAATTTTATATAAGGCGAATTCAAAAATGACTTCACATATCAAGTTCCATCAGCTGTGCTTATGCGGCCACTTTGTTAAATACATTTTGGGCCGAAGCAACTCTGATTCTATACTGTTGTCTTTGTTGTGTGTTTTTGTTTGTGTTTTGACAAAGAAGAGTCCTTCGGATTTCGCAATAATTAGATAGGCATTTTTCCTTTGAATGAAGTCAGAACTAGGCTCTAAATGTCATTACCTGCCTTTCGCGCAAATACTTGGCCTTAAGCCTAGTAACACTTTGCATTTAGAATTCGTCTGAAGCGGACGCTTCGGGATTCGATGCTTAGTCATCGTTATACACAGTACAGTTATAACTGTACATTGGTTTTAATTCTGTATTTTTAATACACGTGTTTTAATTTACAGTTGGTGGGGACACCAACTTCGGAAGTACAACCTGGCATATAGAGTCGTACTCTGCCATTTCGTTTAAAGTCCAAAAAAAAAAAAAAAAAAAATAAGCCTAGTAATGACTTTGACTTTTCGCCCGAACAACTGTCAAAACGAACTTTAAAAAATGTGACAAATAAAATGGGAGCACCATGGCGAAACAATTAAAGGTGGTCTCATTTATACAACAACCACAAGTCATATGGTGCAATCCGCCATTTTGCCATCAAGCTGATCGACGGTTTGCCAACACACACAAAGAAGTTTGTGTGCGTACATGAGTAGAGAATGTGCGAGAAAGAAGATGACAACAAAGCGAATGCAAACAAAATCTGACATCATAATACAACCTGGCCGGCTGTTAATTGCCGTTCGCGTGACACCACCTTATTAAATCCGCCCTGTGGGAGCAAATTCCATAGAAGTGTTACTGAGTTCTTTGAGTAAAATAACAGCGACATGTCGCTGCGCCAATAAAAATTTCGCTACAATTAATTGCTCACGAACTAGATCGCAAGTAACTCCGTTTCAACGCATTTGCTTTTGTTGTGTGGCTTTGTATGACTTTTGTTGGTGTTTTGTCGTCCAATAGAATGCGGCATATTTCGCAACTAATTAATAGACAATTTTCGTGCAAATGAAATTAGTACTAGGCTTAAAAACTATCAAAACGCGTTTTAAAAAATTGTGGCAGAGAAAATGCGAAAACATTCGGTAGAGTTCTAAAGCCTAGTTTTGACTTCGACTTTTCACACGAATCACTACACGAATCCGTACAAGTGGTACCGAGTTCTATTAGCAAAACAGTAGCGACATGTCGTTACCTTAGCATAAATTTCGCTTCAATTAGTCGCACATTTAATGCAAATTAACTAAGTTTTGAGTAGTATTTAATTCCTGATTTATTTGAAGGATATCAAGTCTATGACATTTAGATTTACTGCAGAATCAAAACAAAAGAATTGTACTCATCTGTTCGCACTTATGAGGTGAGGTCATACCTTATAAGTGCATCCTGATAGAACTCAATGCCACTTCTACGGAATGTGTTCGAGTTTTTTCGTCACTATTTTTTTTAAATCTGTTTTGACAATTGCTGGAAAGAAATTTTAGTGGCTTGCCGCTTGACATCATTGTCGGCATTATTATTGTTTTGTTGGTTTCAATTGTTCGTTTTTTCTTTTTGTTATTTTTTTATTTGCGAAAAAAAAAATTAATAAAACAATAAGTACAGATAAGAAACGTCTTTTGGTATGAAAACAAAAACAAAACATAACTGTCAAATTCTTCTTACGGAACATAATAGAATACCAACCCTTAATCAAGAAAATCCACTTAAAACCTAGCACTAACTTCACTCGCACGAAAATTGTTTATTAATTGTTGAGATATATTCCGCATTCTATTAGACAACATATAACAAACAAAAGTCGAACAAAGTCATCCAACAAGAGCAACTATGAGGAAACAGAGTTGATTGGACTCATTTCGTGAGCATTTAATTACATTTCCAATTAATTGAAGCGAAATTTCCTTTGGCGCAGCGACATGTCGCTACTATTTTGCTCATAGAACTCAGTACTACTTCTGCGGAATGTGTTAATATTTTCTTTGTCACCATTTTTATATATGCGTTATGACAGTTTTTTGGGCGAAAAGTCGAAGTCAGTACTGGGCTTAAAGACCACTTTATTCTACTTTATATTTATTTATTGGCTATTGTACTAAGCTTAAAGCCTAGTACAGACCTTATTCTCAGCGAAAATGCCTATTAAATTATTGCGAAATCCGACGGATTCTTTTCTTTGTCAGAACACAAGGTGGATTTAAAAAGGTGGTCTCAAGCGAACAGCCGTTAACAGGTGGCCAGGTTTGACGGTAATATGATGACAGATTTTTGTTTGCTTTCTCTTTGTAGGCATCTTCTTCTCGCATATACTCTGCTTATGTACGCACACAAATTTCTTTGCGTGTGGTGGCAAAAGTACGATCAGCTTGATAACAAGATGGCAGATTGCACCATATGATTTGTGGCTTGTGGTTGTAGTACAAATGAGACCACCTTTGATTGTTTCGCCATGGTCAGAACACAAACAAAAGTCAAACAACAACACGCAACAAAGATATCTTCATTCTCAGCGAAGAAAGATAATTATTGAAGCAGAGTTGATTTGGTCCATTTCGTGACCATTTCATTACATTTGCAATTGAAATTTCGCGAAATTTATTCTGATGCAGCGACATGTCGCTACTATTTTGCTCATAGAACTTAGTAACACTTGTACCGAATGTGTTGGCATTATCTCCGTCACCATTTTTTTATAGTGCGTTTTGACAGTTGTTCGTTTGAAAAGTCGAAGGCAATACTAGGATATAAGGTGGTGTGCCTCTATTTTACTAATCTCGTTATCGTACGTTACAACACGTCTAACGTTCCGCGTTCGCCAGTATTTGGTTTATAAGTCATAGTTCTGTCAAAATGCTAAGTTTTTGCACGGATACACTAACTAATAATGAGATTTTCTTTTCTGTAATTTGGGAATATTTAAAGATTTGTTAATTAATTTTAATAAATAATTTAATGATTCCAATGAGCAAAGACTATTCAAGTGTGTAACGACCCAGTAACCAAGTGTAATGGCTAATTAATTATTTGCATTAAAACTACGACGAAACAACGACGACAAGTGAAAAGTACGAGAAAAAAAAAAACACTATTCATACGCCTTAAAAAGCACAGCACACTCACATACATCTTGGAAAGAGATTAAGAAACGACCGATCGAGTAAACGACATCTGAATCTTTTTTGTGGAAAAACAAATAGAAAACGATATAAGCCAAATAAAAAATAAACACGGGCCATCAGGCGACGGCAAAAAGCGAAAATAGATAACAAAGACTCCATCAAGGCCATCGGAAAGAAAATTAAACAAAACTAGCCGACATTAATTGAAATTTTAAACAAGTACGAAGTAGGCAAACCAACTAACCAGCCAGCCAACCAACCAACAATAGGTGTAAATACACAAACATACAAAAAGAGAGAGATAGGCAAACACATACACAGGCACATCCAGCGGAGAGGAAGAGACCGGCTTAGAACGCAAATCCGAGGCTAGTGGAGGCGTTTGCCGCAACCACTTAGCTGTCAATGTCCGGTAATAATCAAGCTCAGATCGGCACTAATGTCGGTGCTGGTGCTGGAGGTGGTGGCAATGGTGGCGGCGGCGGTGGGGGTAGTGCTGGTAGTAGTGGAGGCAGTTCACAATATGTACACCACAACATACCACAGGCACAGCACAACACAACACCACCCCAGATAATAGCTGCTGGTGCGACAGCAACCTCTAGTTCATCAGCAGATGCTGTAAATAACATGGCAGCTGATTCATCGCCGCGCGAATCTGGCGACGACTCGGAGGATGAAAGTGAAATTCTCGAAGAGTCTCCTTGTGGGAGATGGTTGAAGCGACGGGAGGAGGTCGATCAACGTGATATACCCGGTATTGATTGTGTCCATCTGGCTATGGACACGGAAGAGGGTGTGGAAGTCGTCTGGAACGAGTTGCAATATACCAGTATACAGGAACTTAAATCGCAGGAGGATAAGATGCGTCAGGTCTTTGATAATCTCCTGCAGCTGGATCACCAGAATATAGTCAAGTTCCATCGATATTGGACAGACATTCAAAACCCCGAACGGCCGCGAGTGATTTTTATAACGGAATACATGTCGTCCGGTTCTTTAAAACAGTTCCTTAAGCGCACCAAGCGCAACTCCAAGCGCCTCCCTTTGGAGGCATGGCGTCGTTGGTGCACACAAATTCTTTCAGCGCTTAACTATTTGCATTCCTGCGTACCGCCCATCATCCATGGCAATCTAACCTGTGATAGCATTTTCATCCAGCACAACGGTCTTGTCAAAATTGGCACCGTTGTGCCCGATGCAGTCCATCATAGCATTCGCCAACAGCAACAGCACAAAGCCGTTGAACATGGTGCCCTACATTTCATGGCTCCCGAATATGGTGAAGTTCGTCAGCTCACCGCCGCCGTCGATATTTACGCCTTTGGCATGTGTGCTCTCGAGATGGCCGCTCTGGAGATACAAAATAGTGAACCCAATACAGCCATCCACGAAAAGACAATATTAAGGACCATAAATAGTCTGGAAAATGATTTGCAACGTGATTTAATCTATAAATGCTTGCGAAGGAATCGTTCCGAACGACCCAAAGCCAGTGATTTACTTTTTCATCCACTACTATTTGAGGTGAGTAATTGTTTAACGATTTTTTTTTAATTTTGTCTGTCCGTTTATCCATCCAACCGTCCGCCCTCCGCCCAACCAGCCATTGGCCTGTCGCATCTGATGTGGTTGTTGCAGTAGTTGGCTGGTATGCTTTGTGCATTTTGATCGTGTCTTTATGTTGTTGTTGTGTGTGCCCCTGTCTGTGCTTCATTCATATGTGACGAAGAAAGAGACGTAGACTATGGCTACAGCGTTAAACAACAAGAAGCTATAACAACAACAACCACACCAGCTTGAATACAAACTAAAATTTTTAAAGTAGGACATTGACGGACTGGCTGACTAATAACACTATAGCCAAATTACAATTGCAACCGTGCTGGGGTGCAGCTTTAGGCTTTGCAGAAAAATTGAAGTTAGGTTCATTAACACTTACACCACACACACACACCACGCACACACGCACATACATATTTATGTATAGGCTGTGGCATCCACATTAAAGCTGAAGGATCACATTATAGGTGGATACATTGTCTTTGTCGAAGTTTTGTCAAATTTCACATAGGTCTTGCTTAATTCGCTGATTCATACTCTCTATCGCACTCCACGTCGACCCTGAAATGTGTATTTGCATAATATATTTCCGTAATTTATTCAGAATTTTGTTTATTGCAGACAAATACTATAACGATTATACTGCTTATAGAAACTTCTTATTGGCAGGGCCAACATTTAATGACCTTTTTGTTTGTTTGTTCGTTTGTTTGTATGTACCCATCCATCCATCTGCAATAAATTGATTGTTTCAGCAAGCTTTACACGTCGTATTTTATTGATCCCTTAAAGTATGTTACAAGTGTGTTGTGGCGCTGCCTTATAGTTTACAAGGCAAGTGTGATTCATACACTGCAGCACAGCGCCACACAGTAATATGCTGCTATCGAACAGATTCTTGTCGCCTGTCGCATATAAAAAGCAGCATATATCACAGTACACAGTGCTAGAGTACATGATAGAGTAACTTGGCATGCATAACTTATTTTTTTGTGGGTTTTCTCTGATTCATTTACTTGAGGTGCAGACTTATTTTATCCATGGATTTGATGTTTTGATAACTAAAGAGGTATTGGCATCTCTCAAATTTACTAACTGCGTGCTTAGCGCTGCTGTTTGTGACGATTCAAATTTCAAATCAATTTTACTCATAAAGTTATGATGAGAAGGGGTCGTCAACCCCAAAACTAGTTCCAGTTTATTACAAAAACTTTAGAACAAAGACAAATGTATAAATTAAAAGCAATGTCTTTTCAATCATCCCAGCAATTCTAAGCAAGCTTTGGTTTTCAGAACAATGTTAACTTCTGATTGCCTGGAAAGGGTGTGGCGTTTATAATAAGGTCCTTGATAAGATGCCTATCCAAACACGACAGCAGCTCTATAGCATTTCTTTATTGCTTTTATGCTCCGATTTAAAAAAAAAATATTTCCAATTTAGGCATGATAGTTATTACTAGGAGCCATCGCAGCGCAGATGTTAGCATGTCCGCAAAGTGAAGTGGGCAAAGTTTGTATTTGTAATGCCGGCGACATTTGTGTTCGCTATGTTCAAATGGCATAGCAGCCATGTAAAAACTTCTAAACAAAGAGGACCTCTTATCATTGAGCTTTAACTTAAGTCGGACAGCACTCATTAATATGTAAGAAGTTTGCGCCCTGTTACTTAATGGAATGTTCGTGGGCAAATTTGAATTTGATATTGATAAGTATATTGTTGTTGTAGCAGTGTGTTATACATGGATCGATTTGGCCAATTTGCAATCCAAACCGACCTATACTAATCAATTCCATGGCATCCGATTGTAAGGACCGGATTGACCCGATGGAGGAAGGATTGCTGAATGATTGATTTTGGGTATTATCTAAACATTACATGTGACATGGGATAACTATGAGCAACATATAGCCTGGAACTTTGAGCGTGGTGCTGTTGTTGTTTTCGAATAGTAAAATGTTGCATACGTAGCAGTTACAACTGCAGTTGCGGACAATCAGCGGTATCAAGTAAAAGTGTGCTAAGTTTGTCCGAGCCGAATCTTTGGAACCCATCACCATGGTTTCTTCTAAAAATATATACAAACTAAATTTAGTTGAAAGACATACTAAACTTCTGTCAAACCAGCAAAAAATAATGCTTCTAGGAACTATACTTGCTTCGACAAGTGTAGTCGAAAGACCCGATGGATGTCATACACTATGTGCAATATTTGTAGCAAAATGTTACAAAAATTGTGGGTTGCAAGGGCTCAAGAAGTCAAATCGGGACATCGGTTTATATGGAAGGTATATTAGGTTATGGACCGATTTGGACCGTGTTTGGCACAGCGGTTGGAAGTCATAACAGAATAATACATGCTAAAATTCAGCCAAATCTGTTTAAAATTGCGGCTTGAAGGGGCTCAAGAAGTCAAATCGTGGATCGGTTTATATGGCAGCTATATTCAAATCTAAACCGATATGGCCCATTTGCAATCCCCAATGAACTACATCAATACTAAGTATCTGTGCAAAATTTTAAGCGGCTAGCTTTACGCGTTCGACCGCTATAGTGATTTCGACAGACGGGCGAATGGACATGGCTAGATCGAATCAGAATGTCGAGACGATCCAAAATATATATATATATATATATATATACTTTATAAGGCCACAGATCAATATTTCGAGGTGTTACAAACGGAATGACTAGCTTAGTATGCCCCCATCCTATAGTGGTGGTTATAAAAAAAGTATATATTTTATTTTCTAAGCCAATATACTTTAATATTAAAAAAAAATTTTTTTTTTTTGATTTTTTGAGCTATAAAAATTGCCGAAAATCGCAAAGCCATTTTTTTTCCCAAAACATGAACTTATATGACGGGGAAACATTTTTTTAACTAGTATCATTCGTCCACTTTACGCCAAACCAATGGATTACCTCTGTCCTAACTCGAGGTAGAATTTTTCCGAGACAATTTTATTCTTGGATATTTTTCTACCGATTCGTCGTTAATGGGTTAAGTTAGTCTACCCATATTCGTCCATCCGTTCAACAGATAGCCAAAATCACGATGAGTGCTGCCACTCAAGATTTTTAATTCCTACCATCATTTATAAGAAATCCTGCCAAAACCCGTTCAAAACCTACCAAATGTTCTACAATCCAAGAATGCGGTATCTGTTTTAATACCCACCACCGAAGAGTTGACCATTTTGCAATTCTATTTGGAGCACATAAAATTATACATTTTCAACCCAACAAAGTGTATATATTGACGATTTAGACATATAGCCTGTCCCTCTGTTTGTTGAAGTTACTCTTCAGCCTAAAGTTCAAAGATAGTCTATATCTTGATATGAAACCCTTTGTACCGATCTCCCGAGAAGAAAATTTTTGAGATTATAAAAGTATTATTTTTGCCTCGATTTCAATGAACAATCGTGCCGAGTATGGAAAAAGTGATCTCCCGATTTAAGTTTGAGCCCAGAAATGCCCTTTTGCTACCTATTTTCGCCGCTATAGTTAGTTACATGGACGCCTCAACATCTGAGTAGGGATCAGATCAAACCATATGTGTACGCAGCTGAGCGCACAAAAGCCGCATTTTTACCCAAATGTACGAAATTTGAAAGATCTCCCTTTACACTCGTTTCAGTTACAGCCAATGTCACTTTCGACATTTTTCATGAAATTTGAAGCAGTCAGACCCCTTGTAACACTCACCCGACATTCATGGTTTTATTCTGCACTATTAACGAGTGCACTTAAAGGAAGTGAAATAATTTTGAGGTATCCACGGGGATTTTTGCGGTAATAAACATGATATTTATAAGTTGGAAAACCAAAAAAGTTGAAAAATCAAAAATTGAGGTCAGCCTACCAATCTACCAAGTGTACAGACTTTCACACTGTTCGAAAACTGAGCTTATTCAAATAACGGGTAACATCACTACTGTCGTACAATGAAGAGAGATAGACCCCATAACAAGAACTTCTGTTTTTGGTCCTGTATTAAAAATTTTTTTTTTTTTAAAACCCCGAGTTTTTATACCCTCCACCATAAGATGGGGATATACTATTTGGTCATTTTGTTTGTAACTCCTCGAAATATTCGTCAAAGACCCCATAAAGTTTTTGTATTCTTGATAGTCATGACATTTTAAGTCGATTTAGCCAGGTCCGTCCGTCTGTCCTCACGTCCATCACGCTAACTTTCAAAAGAGTAAAGCTAGCCGCTTGAAATACTTCTAATTAGTGTAGGTCGGTTGGGATTGTAAATGGGCCATATCGGTCCATGCTTTGATTTTATTTTTATTACGTCTTCCAAAAAACTATGCTGAGTATGGTTGAAATCGGTCTATAACCCGATATAGCTGTCATATAAACCTATCTGGGGTCTTGAATTCTTGAGCGTCTATAGGGCGCAATTCCTTTCCGATTTGGCTGAAATTTTGAACGAGGTGTTAGGATATGACTTCCAACAACTGTGCTAAGTATGCTTTAAATCGGTTCATAACCTGATATCGCTGCCATATAAACCGATCTTGAATCTTGACTTCTTGAGCCACTATGTGGCACTATTCTTATCCAATTTGGCTGAAATTTTACATGAGGTGTTTTGTTATGACTTCTAACAACAGTGTCAAACCGATCTGGGACCTTGACTTCTTGATCGATTTGGCTGAAATTTTGTACAATGGCCTCTCCTATGACCTTCAACATACGTGTTAAATGTGTTCCGAATCGGTCTATAGCCAGATACAGCTCCCATAAAAACCTCTCTCTCTATTTTACTCTACTGAGCCGGCCGCAATTCTTACTCGAATTGGCTGAAATTTTACACAATGACTTCCACTACTACTATGGTGTCCAACATTCAATTCAATTGATATAGCACCAATATTAAATCAATTCTTTTCTTTTATCCTTTGTTTTATTATGAACTTCGGTCGAACTTTGCACGCTTTTATTTGTTGATTATAGACCAGTAGAGGGCGCACTAAGCCATGTGCATATTATTTACAAGCCTATTGGCTTATGTTTTTATGCACTTACACAATAATGGAGAACAGTATGTGTGTATTTGCCCATCACTGTTATAGACCCATGGTTTTCAGGACAAAACTTTTGAATTTTCCATAGATTTTAGCCCGAGTAGAGAAGTTTTTAGGCATCACAATTGCCGCCTACATATTAACGTAAGGTTAAAACGTCTGTTAAAAAAAGTGATTTTTAGGAACTATGAGTAGTTGAATGTTCTCACTTGTTTAACCCAATCTAATCTTAATTTCAACAAGTAAAAGTATCCTAAGTTTGGCCGGGCCGAATCTTATATACCCTCCATCGCATTTTTCAAGTTCTTTAGCCGATGTCTCTTTATAGACAAACAAAGCATAATGGATAAGAATTCCTATGCCATTTCAGAAATACCAATTTATGAACCGATTAGGACAAAAACAGAGTGGAATTCATTGTGCAAAATTTCAGCAAAATCGCATAAGAACTCCCCCCAATATAGTCAAGAAATACGATTGGGATTCAGGTCATATTTAACACGTAAGTTAAAGGTTTTACAAGAAGTCGTTGTGCAAAATTTCAGCCACATCGGATAATAATTGCCCTTTAGAGGTTTAAAAAGTAGAATCGGGAGATCGGTTTATATTGGAGCTATATCAGGTTGTGAACCGATTTTGGCCATACTTGGCGCAGTTGTTGATGGTCAAACCAAAATATTTCATGCAAAATTTCATCCAAATCGGAAAATAATAGCGCCCTCTGGAGGCTCACGAAGTCATGATCCAAAATCGGTCCATATGGGAGCTATATCAGGTTATGAATCGATTTGAACCATACCTGGCGCAGTTATTAGAAGTTAGAACAAAACACTTCATACTAAATTTCAGGCAAGTCGGATAATGATTGCGGCTCTAGAATCTATAATCCGAAATTGGTTTATATAGCAGCTATACCAAAACATAGATTTGGCCCCCATTTACAATCCCAATTAATTGGTAGTATTAATGCAAAATTTCAAGCGCTTTGCTTTGCTCCTTCGAAAGTTAGGGCGCTTTCGACACACAGGCAGATGGGCTGGCGCACATGGCTAAATCCACTAAGAATGTAAAGACGATCATGAATATATATACTTTGTTGGGTCTTACATCAATATTTCAATGTGTTACAAACTTAATGAAAAAATTCGTATACCCCCATCCTACGGCGGAGGGTATAAAAATATAATTTGGAAATTTTCTTATTATATCTGTTTTTTTTTTAATGAACCTCTTCATATGTTGCCTATCGCATGGTCGGGCCTATCGTAATTTTCCACACTGTTGGTGGCATGGGAACATATTTTTACAAGTGTGATATTGTGGTTACCATACATATTTGTGGCAAATAGTTTTGCCATTGAACTTTTTAATATTACGACCTCTAATGTGAACTGTATGTAGATGGATGGATGGACGGACGGACGGATAGTTGGATCTCTTACTCTCCTGCCTCTTTTTGTGTGCAAAGAAATCAACTGATTTAACCTTCATTAGTAATTGAATTAAACGACACACACAAAGCAAAATGACAATTTCAAAGGCGGCGGGTCTGTTGGTTGGTTGCTTGTAAAAGTTTTACACATGTCCCAGCCAGCATTTAAGATAATCACCATCATCATCATCATCATTTTATTGTACATGATGATAGTAGTTAGATACACATGAATGTACACTTTTAAATCCCTCAATTCGTGCCTTCTGTCGTCTTTGACATAAGGGAAATTGTTTTTGTTAGGTGCTCATTTCTAGATATGAATGTTAATATTGATGTCTGTTTTCCTCCCGTGTTTTTTTTTTCCCCAAAATCAAAACAAAAACCATAAACAGGTGCACTCGCTTAAACTACTGACTGCCCATTGCCTGATATTTTCTTCCTCGAATCGTACAATGTTCTCAGAGACGGTCATTGATGGCATGATGCAACGTTACAATCGGCCCGAGGTGATAATGGCCTATGTGAAATTTACTCAAAATGCTGTCAGTGAAGAAGATCAGCCAGAATCAAGTCCAGCGAATGTCGAATCGCCAACAGCGGGCGGAGATGAGTCGCAACAGCAGCAATTGGCCAGTGGTCCTAAGACCTATATCAGAGAGTATCGTCTGGCCGATGTACCCACGGCTGATAAACTGGAAAAATTCGTAGAAGATGTTAAATATGGTGTTTATCCCTTGACGGCCTTTAGCGGCAAGAAACCACCGCATTTTCGCTCCAGAGCAGCCTCACCCGAACGGGCCGATTCTGTGAAGTCGGCCACCCCAGAACCTGTAGATATTGAGTCACGTCGTATTGTCAATATGATGTGTAGTGTAAAAAAATTAAAGGAGGGCAGCAGTGATATTCTGATGACCATATTATTGCGTATGGACGATAAGATGAATCGACAATTATCATGTGATGTCACTGAAAGTGATACCGCAGCGGATTTAACCCAAGAACTAGTGCGCTTAGGTTTTGTACATACTGAGGATCAAGACAAGATACAGGCCCTGCTGGAGGAGACCTTACGCAGCACCTTCTCAGAGGGGGGAGCGGCCTTTGGTGAGTATGGGGCACAGGAGAGAACATTTAGTGCTACGATTAATGAGCAACAGAGTACCACCACAATATCCGGTACAACAAGCAATACTAGCAATAGCAACAACAACAACAACGGTAATAACAACAACAACAATAATAATGCCATAATGATGACAACAAAGACATTGCCAACAGCAGCAGCAAGCAGCAGCACATTACCATCCACAGCAGCAAACAACCTAACAGCGGCAACTGGGGCAGCAGCAGCAGCGGTGGGGCCATCTGCAAATATAATGACAACATTAAATCAAATGGAAAGGAATTGGTCGGTGGCTGACACTGATGCTGTTGCGGCGGCCTCATTAATGATGCGCGCCCAGAATCCTACGCAAATGAGTTCAGCAATAGCCTCACCCCTGCCCCCCAATGCAGCTGCAGCAACAGCCTTGGGCTTAGCGGGCACAGTAACGGTGCCCATGGTTGCCTCAGACCCGCTAGCCGGCCATGTCATGTATGTGCCCCATGAGCAAATGCAGCAAATTCATCAACATCAGCATCCCCCGCCCACACAGCAACCAGCACCACAACAGCATCCCTCACAACAGATGTCACCTCCACAGCAACATGTGATGCAGCAACAGCAACAGCATATGCAACAGCAGCAGCAGCAGCAACTACAACACATAGATCCTTCCATGATGTCAATGGATGTGACAGATCAGAGCATGGCTACAACGCTTGGTGGAGTTGGCCATCTACAGTACATGAATCCCCTAAGTGGTGCCAACAATGCCCCGGTCTCCAGCAGCAGCAACACTAGCAACACTGCAATGTATCCACATCTTACCAACATTTCCGTTAATCCTAACCCTCAACCGCCGAATGCCGCCAACACCAACACCACCGCCGTCACCTATGCGTCTCCCTCAACCACTATTAATTAATAAATAGTATTTTTAATTTACCTTAAGGTAGTTATGCCCCAAACTGAATGTTTTAAAAACAAATCAATTCTCTTTCTCCTCTTCCTCAAACCTTTTTTTTTTACAAGTTTTTGCTATACAAAAAAAATACACACAAAGAAAAAGGCCAACACAGAAGAGTAATAAGAAAAACTAACTCATTTCAATTAGTCGTCTCTTGTAAGAGTAAGAAAACAGCAATCCTTCTTCTAGATTGTATAGAGAGTATTACAGTCAGACAGTTTAAGGCACCAACAACTCTGCTAGCTCCAACTCCTTCCATTGTTTGTCCTAACCATTAAGCTTAGCAAGAGGTTTAATTAATAGTGGCGCCCACATTATAATTCGAACACATACACACACACACACACACCAAGACACTGTTATAGCCTAGCGGAGAGAGTCCTAAACATTATGAAAAAACAAAACAAAAAATGTGAAAAGAGACTGTGAACGAGTATAATTATTAATTTTATTAGTTTTTTTTTTTTTTGGTTAAAAATATGTTATTTTTACTTTAATATTAATTCAAAAAAACATAAAACAATGCAAGAAATAAAGTTAAAAACAAAATTTGTTTAAACAAAAAAAAAAACCCAAAAATCCTTTGAGAGTTTTTTAGAAAATAAAGAAAAAAAACCAAACCCCTACGGACTAAAGTAACTCTTTGGTACTTTTTAGAAAATCTATGAAATTAAAGAAAACACACAAGACAAGAAAATGGCTTCCAAAAAGAAGAAAACTAAAACTTAAAATAGCAAAACCACAAAAAACAAAAATAAACGCAAATCCATTATCTCATTATTTAAACAATGACAAGACCATGACTAGGACAGTGACGGCAACAATGACTACGACGACGACGACAACCCATTAAGAGAAAACCAAATACCCCATAAACCTCCATAATTTGCTTGATAAATAAATCCAAATAAATATTAACATTTTTCAATTTACGCTGTGTAAACTAAAATTTGAAACAAAAAAAAAACAAAAACAAATTCAAACAAAAACAAAAAATATACATATAAATATATTTAAATGACTGTGACTACTCATATATACAAACAATGCATACATACATTAAAACATACTATTCATTTCTAAGCATACACATAAAATCCATTTGGACTACATACATATAAAGAGAGAGAGAAGATCCACCCTGCCCCCCAATGCCTGTTCCTCCTTCTCCTCATCTTCCCACACATAACCCTACCCCCTACATCATTGAAAAAAAAAGAAAAACAATTGTGCGCTTTATTATTACTAAAAGTTATTATTATTATTACTATTATTATTATTATTATTGATTATGATCAGTAAATAAATCTTTACATTAAAAAAAAAACAAACAAGAAGCAAGCTCTTAATAATGATAAATTAAACAAAGATAAAAACTAATCGACATTTCGATCAAACATAATGATGATGATGTTGATGATGATGATGATGCTCTTGATTGATTGCAAATATGCTAGAAAATAAAGATCTGCTGCTCGAAAATAAAACGATCTATAAACAAGAAACACAAAACAAACATAATATGAAAACAAAACCCCAAACTACTCACACACACACACACATAACAAACTAAATAGATGATGATGATAAAAACAAAATCAACAACAACAAAATATTAAAAAAAAAACAAACAAAAACAAATCATAGCTTATTTAAATGTATTTATTGTAATTCATACATAATATCCAAGACAACATACATACATACATCAAGCAAAAACATGCTTACACAAGATATTGACAAAAAAAGCAAAACATTTTTTGTTTTTTTAAGAAAAACAAACGCCATTTCTAAATACTATATATAATAAAAATAATAATTCTATTTTGCAGTAGCATAAAATAAAGTCATCAATAAAATATTTAAACTAAAGTATTACTGGGAAAAATTAGAGAGTAATACGAAATTCATATATTTCATAGAAAGAAAAAAAAACTCATTACAAAAATAAAAACAAAATTCATATAATGAAGACAAAAAACCAAAAAAATAAAAAAAAAATTGTGTTTTATTCACAGCGTGCCTGGGAGTCGCTTTTACTTTAAACCCCTGGCAGGCGGCAAACTGGCAAGGTGAGTTAAGCGGCTTACAGACCAATGAGCCTCAAAACCCTGTAGCGTAAAAGGGATACAATCCTTAGGAGTTGGATACCCGTCAAATTGCATAAACACAAACAGTATGCTTACGTAAAAGGGCATTCGAAGTAGACAGTCTGGCGTTAAAGTATTTTTTATACCACTACCGCCATCTACACCGAAAGAAAAGTGTTTATGATATTATGTTTTTGTCATAACAATTATGAAAATAATGTTTAAATACGTCCCAACGAAACTTTTTATAAAATTTATGAGAACGTTTCATAAATCTCATTTCAAGGAAACATGTCATAATATTTATGAAAGCCAAACGTATAGTTTAAAAAAAAATTATCATAAAATTTATGAAAAACTTTCATAACATTAATGAGAATTTTTTATGAGTTTTGAGAAAAAATACATTTATCGTGCGTGCTAAGTTCGGCCGGGCCGATTCTTATATACGCTCCTCCATGGATCGTATTTGTCGAGTTCTATGCGCAGTATCTCTTTTTAGGCAAACAAAGAATATTGAATAAGAACTGTTATGCTATTGGAGCTATATCAAGTTATAGTCCGATTCGGACAACAAATGACCGCTGAACATTGCAGAAGTCCTTGTGTAATATTTCAGTTCATTCGGATAAGAATTGCGCCTAGTAGGGGCTCAAGAAGCAAAATCGGGAGATCGGTTTATATGGGAGCTGTATCAAGCTATTGATCGATCCAGACCATATTAGACACGTATGTTGAAGGTCATGAGAGAAGCCGTGGTACAAAATTTGTGCCAAATCGCATAAGAATTGCACAATCTAGAGGCTCAAGAAGTCAAGATCCCAGATCGGTTTATATGCCAGCTATAACAGGTTATGTACCTATTTGCGCCATACTTAGCGCAGTTATTGGAAGTCATAACAAAACACCTCATGCAAAATTTTAGCCAAATGGGATGAGAATTGCGTGCTCTATTGGCTCAAGAAGTCAAGATCCAAGATCGGTTTATATGGCAGCTATATCAGGTTATGAGCCGATTTGAACTATACTTAGCGCATTTGTTGGAAGTGATACCAAAATACAACGTGCAAAATTTCAGTCAAATCGGCGAGAATTGCGCCCTCTAGAGGCTCAAGAAATCAAGACCCAAGATCGGTTTATATGGCTGCTATATCAAAACATGGACCGATTTGATCCATTTACAGTTCCAACCAACCTACACTAATAAAAAGTATTTGTGCAAAATTTCAAGCGGCTAGCTTTAAGCTTGTATATTTATTTAAATTTATTAAGATAATATTTGTACATAAATCTAGGTGGGATGGCTGGATCGTTTCGTTACGTAAAACCGTTACTGTACAAGAACACAAGAGTTCCACAGTTGAAAAAAATATATTGTTTCAAAAAAACGTTTTTGGGTAATTTTTTTTTTTTTTTCAAATAATGGGCAAAACTGTATTTTATGGGGTACAAAAAAAAATACAAACTTGCCCATGAACATTCCATTTAGGAACAGTGGCAAACTTCTCACATATCAATGAGTGCTGTCCGATTCAAGTTTAAGCTCAAGGGGCGTTTTTTTTATAGCCGAATCCGAACAGCGTGCCGCAATGCAACACGATCGCGTTTATTTTGCGTAAGAAAATGGCTTGTTGCATAGCGACTGTGGTTGTGCTCTCAATGGGTGTCCCAAAATGTAAATTTTCCCTATATGAAAAAACAATTTATGACGAAACCAACACATTTCGGCAAATTTTTCCGTTTGTTTTTTTATGGAGTTTCAACGCGAAACCCGAATGTAGTTCCGGCCTTTGAAGATAACAACTATTTTAACAATGGTGAGAAAAAAAATTAATTTTGCTGTGCCAATCGACCATTTTTTCTAACACTGACAAATTTTGACGTTTGTCAAATATCAAAAGTAAACAAAAATGTGCGCGCCACATAATAATACAGGAATGAAGTATTTTATTTGCAGGTAGTGGCAGTTGCCCAACAACAAAATATTGAGTGCATTATCTGTCAAAATCAGTGATAACTGCAACTCTGATTTTGTGTATGTTACTAGTTCGCGCCACTTTTCGTTGTTTGTGTGTGTTGTGGTTCTTAACTATGATACCCACAAACAACCAAAACTTGTTGACAGATAGTGCGCTTCGCGAGAAAAAATTGTACTCAGCTGTTAATTATGTCATGCAACCATCTGGGAAAGAAATCGAAAAAAGTCGATGACTTCATTTTATAATCGATTTTTTTACCCTCTAAAAGTCGACCCCAACGTTTTTTTTACAAATTGGAGACAATCGCTGACAGTTTTTAATTTGTTGAATTTTAGTAGTCCTAATTTAAGTTGTAAGCGATTCTTTGAAAATTACTAAAATGGATTCCATACTGGGAAGGCCGCAATTCCTAAGCGAAACTGTTAATTTGTTTACGGATGAGAAAACCGCAGCGGCAAGAGCTAGAGTAAGTCACCCGGCTAAAGGGTATTCCACCGTACTTTTCGCAATATAATTAATATTTCAATATTTTTAACGCATGCATGAAGGTTGTGGAATGGTTTAATGAAATGGCCACAGGTGATGCCCAAGTAAAATGTGAATTACTGGTGAAGATACAGGAAACCATAATTGGATCTTGCGTTGAGTTGTTGGAAGAGTTTTTGGAATCTATTCTATCGTTGGTACATGACACCAACATGGAAGTGCGCAAACAAGTTGTGGCATTTATGGAGCAAATCTGGTAAATCCCCAAGCCCCATACCCCAGCATTATAGAAATGATCTAACAAATTTCCCTTGATTGCAGCAAGGTGAAGGTGGAGTGTTTGGCGCAAATCATAAATTTAGTATCCATGTTGTTGAGAGATCGTTCACCACAAGTAATAAAACGTGTCATACAAGCCTGTGGCAGCATTTATAAAAATGGCCTACAATGGATTTGTGCACAACAAGAATTGACTGACAGCGGCGAGAAAGCTTGGAATGTCCTTAGCCTGATAAAGGCACAAATATTGGATTTAATTGACAACGACAATGACGGCATACGCACAAATGCCATTAAGTTCTTGGAAGGCGTTGTTGTACTACAAAGTTTTCCCGATGAGGATAGCCAAAAGAAGGAAAATGACTTCTCTCTGGAGAACATACCAGAAACATTAAAAATCATTAAAAGACAAAAACTGGAAGAGGAGGCTTTAAATATTTTCGATATTTTGTTAAGATTTCATGGAGCAACACACATTTCTTCGGTTAATTTAATAGCATGCACCAGTAGTTTATGCACCATAGCTAAAATGCGTCCTAGTCTTATGGCTCCTGTGGTGGAGGCCTTTAAACACCTGAACTCCAACTTGCCGCCAACATTGACCGATTCGCAAGTCAGTTCGGTGAGGAAAAGTTTAAAAATGCAATTGATAGCATTGTTGAAGAATAAAGGTTCCTATGAATACCAATCGGCCATTAAACATATGCTTTTGGATTTGGGAGCTTCGCAGGGGGAAATACAACGTTCCGTACCCAAGATGGACAAACAGGAACAATTGCGAAGACAAAAAAGGATTTTGGAGAATGCAACAAGTAATTTGTCCAAGAAAATGCGTTTAGGGCCGCAGCACGACCGTTTGGACGATGCTGAAAAATCTAAGGAACAAGAAATGGTAATCGATGAGGAGGAATTGGAAAAACAGAGACAAAAATCAAACAAAGTTAATGAGAAATATATAGCGGAAAATATTAGATCCACAGAGGTTGCTGTAAATTTTGTGGTAGATTTCTTGCCAAAATTGCCGGAAAGCGCCCCCGAAGCATTTCTCAGTGAATATGTGCCCATTAAAGATCTATCTATACCACAACAGGTTTCAAAAATATCCAATTTATTGGGGCAACAAATGACCGAGCAGAAGATTGGACCAGGATCGGCGGCCTTCACCAAAGAACCTCCCATGAAAGTAAAGGTGGTAGAAGCCTCAGCCGAAGAGGCCATGGATGTCGATGCAACCCCTGCCTCGGTGGATGAAGAACAATTGCGTAAGGAGGAGGCCACCAAAAAGCTAAGGGAAAATATGGAGCGCGTCAAGGGAGAGCAGGAGCTCATTGAACGCATGAAACAAAAGGCCAAAGCTTTGAAACTGCAAGAGGTAACCAAACCCTTCTCCCGAGCTACTAAAGAGAAGTTCCTTATGGATTCCGTCAAACGGGTGCTGAGTGCCGAAAGGCAATGTATTGCTGGTGGCGTCTCGGCAAAGAGAAGAAAGTTGCTCACCATTATGGCTGCCACCTTTCCTGACAATGTGAGATATTTCATATTCGACTTCATTATGCTGGATATAAAGCAGAGAATAGATTTGGCCTTCTCTTGGCTGTACGAGGAATATTGCTTGCTGCAAGGTTTCACTAGACATTCCTATGTGAAGTCCGAAAATCGTCCCGATCATGCATACAATGAACTCTTGACCAAACTAGTAGAAGGCATTATAGGCAAATGTGAATTTCGCGACAAAGTTATATTATTGAGAAGAGTATTTATGGAAGCTCCTTTGTTGCCCGATGAGGCATTGAAGATATTATTGAGTGAGGTGCTGAAGGAGGATTACGCGGCTCATGGTCTGGAATTGCTAAAAGATTTGTGCATATTAAGACCACCAAGAAAAGCAAAAACTTTGAGGTATTTGCTACACTTTTCTGTCCATGAGAGAGACGATATAAGGGACAAGGCTTTGGAGCATATTGTGGACTTGTATAATACACAAAAATTACTACCACCACGCATTGAGGAATTCGCCTTGGAGTGGTGCACATTTTTAAAGAAGGAAATACCTCCAGCCGTCATCTTCGGCGAAGAGTATGGCAGACCTGTTGTAGAGACCGGCTGGAGAGAAGAGATTGCCAAAATATGTCTAACGGTAATGCTGGCCCTGATGCCACACAAACCAGAATTGTTCTTGGACAAGCTTGTGCACATTTATACCAACACATCGGCCGATTTGAAAAGAACTATGTTGAGATCCATAGATGGGGCCATCAAAGCACTGGGACCTGAGAATGTGCTGCTTTTAAAGCTTATCGAAGACTGCCCCAAGGGCTGCGAGACATTGATTATACGCATTATCTATATATTGACTGAAAGGCAGCCGGTACCACAGTTGGAATTGGTACTTAGAGTACGCGAACTTTATGCCAATAAGATTAAAGATGTGCGTGTTTTGATACCCATTTTGGCCGGCCTCACCAAGCCGGAGATAATAAAAGCTTTGCCCAAGTTAATCAAACTCAATCAAGTGGTGGTTAAGGAGATTTTTAATCGCTTGCTGGGCATAGGACCAGAATTTTCCAATCAAATGATGGCAACTAGTCCCGCCGATGTCTTGGTGGCTCTGCACACCATAGATGTTAACGAGTGTGACCTAAAGTTTATTGTCAAAGCCACCTCAATGTGTCTGGCAGAAAAGGAGGTTTTCACTCAGGATGTTTTGATTGGTGTGCTGCAACAATTGGTTGAAATAGTACCAATACCCACACTGTTGATGCGTACAATTATACAAAGTTTGACCTTGTACCCTCGCCTGGGTAATTTTGTATTGAATCTCTTGCAAAGACTAATACACAAACAGGTGTGGCGACATAAAGTCATATGGGAGGGTTTCTTGAAATGTGTGCAGCGTTTAAAGCCCACTTCCTTGCCGGTGTTGTTGCACTTGCCTGCGCCCCAGTTGAATTCGGCACTAGAACAATGTCCCGATCTGAGACAACCGCTTTTGGAATATGCCCAAAGCATAGAGGATGAGCCCATGTCGGGAGTAACGCCACAGATTATGGATATAATAACAGGCAATGCGGTGGATGTGTTTATTACCGTAAGTGGTTTGCTAAAATGTTGAGGTTTTTTTTTTACATTTTTTTTGTATCCTATAGGACGATTCTGGTGGTTTTATATCCGTGGAAAACATCAAGAAGGAAATCGAGGAGCCCATGGAAATATCGACAATTTCCACCGTTTCCACTGTACCCGTTATAAGCACCGTAGTGCCAGTAGCCCAACCGCCCGCTTCAGCTACAGCTATGCTTCCTGACGCCAACCAACCTTTGCCTCCCGGGGAGGAATAATTTGTTTTTAATGTCTTTATAATTTGTATTTGAGTCTATAAAAAGACCCTTCTGTTTCTAATCACAATATATGTAGTCTTAGATTATGTAGATGCTTAATGTTTCTATCACTTTATAGTTCCACTTCAGATATCATTTGAGTTCCTTTCAAACCAGCCAAAATATTCATGGCAGTGATTCTGGACATTTCAGTGCGTGTATTAATTTCTGCACTGCCAATATGAGGTAAAATAACTATGTTATCCAAAGTCAATAAGGGATCATCCAAGGGCAAGGGTTCGGGTGTAGTTACATCTAAGCCTGCTGCCATTATACGCTTCTCCTTCAAGGCATTGTAGAGGGCAGTTTGCTCCACCACACCTCCCCGTGATATATTAACAAAAATGCAATTACTTTTCATTTTGCCAAAGGCGGAGCTATTGAAAATTTCCTTGGTCTCCGGTGTTAGAGCGCAACATGCGATAATAAAATCCGACTCTCCTAGCATCTCATCGAATGAGACATAGGAGGCGGAAACCCTTTTGGCCTCCTCCGGTCGTTCGGTGCGTGTAGTGTAGGTGATAAGAGCCGGTTTGAAAGGCAATAAACGACTGGCAATTTCCTGGCCTATGCGTCCAAATCCAAATAGACCTACACGTGAGCCCTTCAGTCCCTGACCACACATCCAACTGGGTGCCCATGATTTCCAGCCTCCATTGTACACCTCCTTGTTGGCTTCAATCAAACGTCGATTGGTTGCCAGAATTAAAGCCAGCGTTAACTCAGCGGTGGCATCTGTAAGTACATCAGGAGTGTAGCCGACACGTATACCTCGCTTTTTGCATTCATTAAGATCTATATGTTCATAGCCCACAGATATGGTGGCAATGCATTTCAATTGGGGCCCAGCCCTTTCTATGATTTCGGCATCGATTTTATCAGTCAAAGCACAGAATAGAGCATCTTTGCCTTGTACATTTCTAAGCAGTTCCTCCCTTGGCACTGGCTTTGCTTCAGACCAGTGGGTTACATTGCATCTGCAAGAGAGTGTTATAAAGAGAAAGTTTATTAGATTTCTTTCCTTTTTTAATTACTATGTTATATTTACTCCTTTTTCAACAAATCCAATCCTACAGAGGCAACATCCGGCCTTGTTACATAGACACTTTTTGGAGATTCCATGCTGGAATAAGCCTTTCGTAATCTATGTGTAAAAGTATCAGTGGTATTGAGCCGTATACAGCTTTGCAGTTTTATCAGATGTCGTGTAACTAGCATTTTTTTTAGCTAGCTGGAGTGACCAAACCTGTTGCGGGTGTATGAGTGTGTGTTGCTAACCGCACAGCTGATATATTTTTAGAGTAGCCATTGTTTCATAATGCCATATAGAGATCAAGAAGAAGCCATATAGAGATAGGACTACTATAGCGGTTCTATTATCTGTGCACAATTGATGTAAAATTAATGAGTATTTGTAACAAAAACACCAATAACATGTTAAAGCTGAAAAGCTGCCAATCAATTGAGGTTCAAAGGTTGTCACAGATTAAAGGAAACTTTCTCAGTCGCTGTTGCCCGAACAATTCGGTTAATGACGTTGTTGTTGTAGCCAAATTTGCATGTGGAGGTAGAAACATCGTCCAGTTATGGTACAGGTTCGTCCAGGTAATGCTCTCGTAAATGTACCGTTAATGTAGAGCAATATGTCAGCTGTTTTGTTTTGCCTTATGAAAACACATGCAAACGCTTACCAAACGTCCGTCGACCGTAACGGAAAGTAGAATTCAGTAAGGGATTTTAAGAACTTTCCATGTTTTCTAAATGGAGTATTGTTTAGAATTTGTTTTCGTTTGGATTACCTATAAAACTTTCTTAACAACAAGGGTTCTCTTGGCTGGGAGGTGGCATGGTTGAATTAAGAAAGTTGAGTCAATTGTCCAACAACAACGAAATCAACGATACAACCCTGTGGGGATGGTGGCCCATATTCACACAAGGCTGTCAAATTTCTGGACGCTTCCTAATTGACATTCTAGGTTTTATTTGCATTATCATGTACAGCAGCCACAAGATCAAAAGATTAATGATTATAAACGTGTAAATTATAAATTAAATAATTAAAATGTGAAAAAATTTTAAAATTCAAGCCAATCATTTGACGTTCTAGTGGGATTTGGATACCGCATAAAAACATACCGAAAGTAAAAACAGCAGTTTACACACGTATGAACCACGAACAATTCCATGGTGAAATAATTAAAGATGGTCTCATTTGTACAACAACCACAAATAATATGGTGCAATCCACCATCTTGCCATCAAGCTTATCGACGTTTTACCAACAAAGAAATTTGTGTGCGTGAGCGTACATGAGCAGAGAATATGCGAAAAAGAAGATGACAACAAAGAGAATGCAAACAAAAATCTAACATCTTAATACCGTCAAACCAGGCTGATTGTAAACAGCGCGAAACCACCTTTATAAATACCCCTTGGTACAATTCCTTAGTTCATTGGACCTAGCCTTCTTCCGTAAACGCGAAATAAATAACACTGGCAACCCTAACAACAGGTGTTCATTTATGTTTATCAACAAAACGTTTACTTGCCCCAATGTGACAACAAAAAATGCGGCTTTTGAAATAAGTTGCTGCCTAAATCTTGAGAAGAATTATGGAAATATCACACTTAAAGGAACGAGAAGAACACATAGAAATCCCTAATAAAAGGAAATGTGAATATAATTTTGAACAACCAAAAAAGAAAATCGCAAGAGATGGCAAAAATTCACCGGAAATCATTGCTTTGGCGGCGTTGTCCGATTATCCACAAAGTCCTATTAACAACAAAAAGGAGCTAGCAATCACACCAGCTGAGCACAGTGCACACACAGAAATTAACAGTCCCAACAAGAAATCAGAGACCAGCCCAGATAAAATCTCTAAAACCTCTGGATGTTTTTTCCCTCAGAGTCCTAAAAAACGTCTGGAGTTTGCTGCAGATTCGGGTAAACAACAAAACAAAAGCAAAGAAAAATTCATCTATGGCAACTACAACCAATATTACGGTTATCGAAATAAGGATAAAGATTTCCATGATATACGACTGGATATGTTTGAAGAGTACAAAGATTTGTTTAAAGAGAAACAAATTTTGGACATCGGCTGTAATAGTGGCTTCATAACCATGGAAGTGGCCAAAAAGTTTGAGGTAAAGTCAATAGTAGGTTTAGACATTGACAAACATCTCATTAATCAGGCCATAAAATCCATAATTCGCCACAAAAAAGCCTTGCCCTTGAATAGTGAACTGAAGCGTAGCAATAAGTTTCCATTCAATGTGACTTTTGTGCATGGAAATTATGTTCTAAGAGACGCTGTACTATTGGAAATTGAGAGACCACAGTTTGATGTGATACTATGTTTGTCAATAACAAAATGGATACATTTAAATTTTGGAGACGAAGGACTAAAGATGGCTTTCAAACGTATGTTTCTTCAATTGCGTTCAAAGGGTATTTTGGTATTGGAGGCTCAACCCTTTGATAATTATGGTAGGCGGAAGAAAATGACTGTAAGTATACATAGGTATATATAACTTGTATTAAATCCGTATTAAATTTTTGTCTTATTTCTGAATCCTTTTGCAGGAGACAATACATACAAATTACAAAAACATGAAATTCTTTCCCAAACATTTTGAGGAATTTTTGTTATCCCCAGAGATTGGATTTGCCAAAGTTGATCTAATGGGAGTACCTGATCATTGTAAAAAAGGATTTAAAAGACCCATACAAATATTCTACAAAGAGTAGAATAGAAAAAAAAAACAAATATATTGAATTTAATGTTTTATTCTGTGGTCTTCATTTTCTTTTTGGGCGTCAAGGGGGGAGAATTTAAACTTTCTAAAATACTTGGCAAGTGCTTATCCAGCAAATCATCAGCACTAATTTTAAAATTACTTTCGGCCCAAATAATCTTCAGCTGGTCTATTACAAGGCCCATTTTCTTAGATTTTGGACAGCCACGTTCTTTTAAATGATTGCCATTGACGGGAAATCTGGGCATATTCCAGGCCTTCAGCGATTTATACAACTCTGTTTTATTTTTGTATTTCAATAGTTGTTCCACGTAATCCTTATTAATATAAGGATGCAGGCACAATTTTTGGTAGTCTGTCAGGGTATGAAAATCAACATCAACCTAAAAAAGAAAATCAATAATTAATGGCAAATTTTTAAACCGACGGCTATGCAAACCATACTCTATCCCTTTGTTGTGTTATAAACAAAGCCAAATCCCTTTCAAAAACGGATAATTTAAGTCGTTCGTGCAACCTCATGGCATCCTCTACAGAATTCAGCAAAGATATCAGCAACAAAATGGGGTGATGGGGCCGCTCGAACTCCTTTAAAGCTGTGCAAAGTCTTTTGAACTCTGCTGTGTTGGGTTCTTGGGGTAAACCACAATAGGGCGCCATGCCACAATTTATCATTTCCAATACAAGTTCTTCGGCAAAGTTACCCACCACAATCTTTTGTAATTCGGACCATATTCGTTCGCCGCTTATTTTGGCCAATCCTTCAACATTTGCCCGAATTGCTTCCAATGTGGGGGCATCATGACAATTAGCTTCTCGTGCTATGCGGCCATAAAAACGAAAATATCTCAAAATTCTCAGATAATCCTCTTGTATGCGAACAGCAGCATCACCGACAAACACCACACGGCGCTGTTGAAGATCCTCATAACCAAAGAAATAATCGTAAACAGTGCCATCAAAGCCCAAAAACATAGAGTTTATGGTCAAGTCTCGACGATTGGCATCCAGCTGCCAGTCTGTAGTGAATTGCACCTCAGCATGCCGGCCATCGGTGCGCACATCTATTCTCAAAGTGGTTACTTCAAAATTCTCTTTATTAGCAATGCGCGGAGTAATGGTGCCATGTTTTTCACCTTTTGGGTTGATCATGCGTACCTGTTCTGCCGTAAACATTTCCTTCATTTCGTCGGGAGTAGCTGTGGTTGCGAAATCAATATCTTTGGGCTTGATATTCATTAAAATATCACGCACCGCTCCACCAGCAATACGTAACTCATAATTGTACTTCTTGAAGATATCCACCAGTGTCAATAGCTCTTCGGAGAATATGCTTTTAAATTCAGGAGAATCGATTTTCTTTAATATTGGATTGTCGCGCATTTTTTCCGGAACGCCTTGAATTTTTGCTTTAAACTCCTTCGTTTGCTGCTGTGCCATGTGGCGTTGTTGCACCACACAGACTCTCACCAAATGCCGACTAAAATTGCTCACCAAGTTGGGTTTAATAAACATAACTTTTAGGCCAGCAACACAGACATTTGTGAAGAATTTTGTGGAAATAAAATATATTGGGAGTTCTTCTCTACTATCCTGTTCGGATTTGTTTTGTTTTGAAATTTTATCAGGTGAATTGATAGCATAAAAATTTCAGATGACGAATTTTTCAAGTTGCATCATATGTTTTATTTTAGCTTGGTCGTGATTACACTACAAATGAAAATACCCTTTAAAGTGAATGGCTACTTGTATTTATTTTTTCAAATCACATATAAAAGCTTCATAGTTTTATTTTAACTCATATTTAGATTGTTTGTTTCAGTTGTTTTATAAGCGTGTGTTTTATTTTTGAAGTGTATACAAATTTAGTGGTCTAGGAGGTAAGCAAGAATTTTATTAAAACATTTTCTTAATTTATGCATACCATTTTATAAGGGCCGGAAAGTTTAGTTGTTGTCGAACAACCAACTATTCAATTTGCAATTTTGTGGTAAATATCGCCATGTGTTGTTGCTTGTGAGTACATATTTGCATGTGTCAAGCTCCAATAGGTTAGCAAGCTCGTTCCGGTCCATAGGACCGATCGCTGAGAACACATGATGGCCCTTGGTTATTTAAAGGTGCCGTTAATTCGCATCTTGAACATCACAGGCACTCAGTATTTAAGCCAGTGCCGCAAGGTCTCTCACTGGGACCCTTCATTGGAAATCGCTGACTATCCGTGACTGCAGTTGTAGCTACTACCGTTGAGCATTCCACTATCGGCAAATTGTGGACGTATCCTTTCTGTTCAGTTGTTATTCGACGATTTGCATCTATCGACCACGATATCCCGGCACTGGAGGATGACTATGAGCACCACACGGGCTTGAACTCTGAGCTCCCATTTGTGTAGTGTTCGTCATCATCAAGCTCAGCTGAGAGTTAACGGGAGCACCTACAGGTTGTGGATAGTGAAGTGCTCTGTAAGTATACTGCAACTGCAGTCGCGGACAATCAGCGGGAGTGAGTGGAGTGTTTTAGTAGGATACTGTGTATCTGTGATACTCGATATGACGAGGATAGTTATTGGCCTCTTTAAAAAACCAATGGTCATCACGTACCCGCAGCGATTGGTCATATGGCCTGGAATAAGATGGCTCACCTATGGACCTTGACAAGGTTCGCTACCTCCACATGCAAATATGTGGCTACAACAACAACAATTTTTAGGCCCATATTGCCCTTTGAAGTTGTTGTTTTTTGTTGTAAACACATATTTGGCTACATATTGAACAAGGATAGCCAAATCTATTACAACAACAACATTAAAAAAATTTATAACAACAAACGAGCCTTGGTATATCAGCTGTTCAAATATGTAACGGTAAAGCGCCAAAGTGCGAAAAAATTCAATACGATCAGGCTGTTAAACCCCGTAGCGCAGAGGTTAGCATGTCCGCCTATGACGCTGAATGCCTGGGTTCGAATCCTGGCGAGACCATCAGAAAAAACTTTCAGCGGTGGTTTTCCCCTCCTAATGCTGGCAACATTTGTGAGGTACTATGCCATGTAAAACTTCTCTCCAAAGAGGTGTCGCGCTGCGGCACGCCGTTCGGACTCGGCTATAAAAAGGAGGCCCCTTATCATTGAGCTTAAACTTGAATCGGACTGCACTCATTGATATGTGAGAAGTTTGCCCCTGTTCCTTAGTGGAATGTTCATGTTTATAAAATCAGCTGACGAGAGCCTTAAATCTGGATTTAATGAGCAATGTAAACGGGGAATTACCATCAAACGAACTTATAAAATAAAGGGCTCAATCTATATATAAAATTTGTTTCGTAAAGACTCAAAAACGGCTGAACCGATTTCTTTAAAATTTTCACAGATTGTGGGGAGTGGTCCGGAATGAGCAATAGGCCAAATAATTTTTTAATATCTAAAAGTAAACCGATCGGAATAATGTGGGACTCAAATGAAAGGTATTCAAGAGTAGACTACGAATTTGATATTAAAAGTCGGGTCCAAGTAACTGGGAGGCCGCCCAACCTCAAAAACGTCTAAAATAGGTTTATTGGACGATAATGGCAATATGGGGCTCGAATGAAAGGTATTCGGGAGTAAATTACGAATTTGGTCAGGAAGGAGGTATAGGCTATATAATTTGTTCATATTGGAAGGGGGCGGACCCTCCCCCGTTACCCCAAACACTTCAGCCAAAATCAAAAGTGGACCGATAGGGACAATATGGGTATCAAATGAAAGATATTGGACTACTATCCAATACGAATATGGTATTATAAATTGGGTTCAAGTGTGTGGTTATAAGTGAATGGGTTATAAGCCCACCCCCAAAAAGCCGCCCAAATGGGAATTTTACTCGATCATAGCTATATGAGACTCGAATGGATGGTATTTGGGAGCCGACTACTAATATGACATTAAATGACACATCACACAATCGCCTCCATTAGGTTGTTTGACCCATCAAAACAATGGGGCATCAAGTGATAGATATTTTTGAGTGGAGTGCGTCATTCAAATTTGTGATCAAGTGGCAGATGGGGTGTGGTGCACAACACTCCTATGGACGCCCCCCACCAAACGGCCAATCATGACAATGTAGGGTTCAAATAAAAGGTATAAGGTTGTGGACTGCCTCCGATAGGTTATTTGGCCCACTAAAACAATGGGGGATTAAGTGATAGATATTTTTGAGTGGAGTGGGTAATTCAAATTTGTGCTCAAGTGGCAGATGGAGTGTGGTGCACAATACTCCTATGGATGCCGTCCACCAAACGGCCAATCACGACAATGTAGGGTTCAAATAAAAGGTATAAAGTTGTGGACTGCCTCCAATAGGTTATTTGACCCATTAAAACAATGGGGATTAAGTGATAGATATTTTTGAGAGAAGTGCGTCAGTGCTCAAGTGGCAGATGCTCGAGTGCTCAAGTGGCAGATGGGGTGTGGTGCACAATCCTCCTATGGACGCCCTCCACCAAACGGCTGTATAAACCAATCATGACAATGTGTGGTTCAATGAGAGGGTATAAGGTTGTGGACTGCTAATCTGATATCTTTATCCTGCTCATATATCTAGCGGACACCTCGCCCCAAAACAATCGATCAATCATAATGACCTAACAGGTCACCGTGTGATTTATTTAGATTGCGGACACAAATAATTGCAGGCCGCCATAACCCAAAATTATGACGTTCAGGGTGTTCATTGATAAGGGACCTTCTTTTCCCAGACAAGTCCAAATGATGTGCTGCTGGGCAAAACTTTTTTGTTCAAAGTTTTGTCTGGTTTAAAGTGTTACTACTAAGAACTGTCGCCATCGCACAGAACATATAGTCTTTCATAGACACCTACCACATGATGACCAATGTTATAGGCGTTTAGCCACTCCAAGCGAGTAGCATTTATATTTAAATTAGCGCTATCTACTGGATGTTTTCAATTGTATTCAGAAAACAGCCAGTAGAGGGCAGATTGGTCAAAATTGATCATACAGCATTTATCTTTATTCTGACAACCTAACGGTCCTTTGAATAAAGAAAAATAAAATATAGGAATTTCGTTGCGGTTGTTTGCGGTGTTATTTGAACCTTCCCATTATCCTAATTTTCGAAAACACCAGATCTCGGAGATGGGTATGGCGACCTAAGCGACTTACTGATTGTAATTCATTTCTGTAATTTTTTAGCAATTAGTTTATGTGAATTTTGTTTAGACTTTTAAAGTGGCTGTTAATGCGTATTTAATAAGGTGGCCGCATCAGCTCAGCTGATGAAAATACAAATGTCAACACAATTTTGAATTCGCCTTACAATAACCTAAGGTGGTTAAAATTATGTTTTTTTATTCAATGACACGCCTCTAGCAACCGCAATCGCTATGCAATGCCTATAAAGATAATGAGAGCCAATCAGACTGGCTTAATTCCCTCTTATCTGCCATATCAAGCCTCCACAAGAACGTGGCTGAATTCAGATAGAATCCTGTGCCACCATAATCCTGTGCCATCTTCCTGAAATTGCAGGATAGTGGCACAATCAGAGCTCTATCGTCTCATCCGCACAAATTCTAAGAAGTTTACCTCTTTATCTGGCCAATGCCATGCGAAAGTCCTGCCATTGCATTGGCCGGTTAAGACCACAATCTTTAGTCCAACAATCCTATGGCAGCCGGTTGTACGCACCGGATTGACCCGATGGAACCTCCACCGGCAAGGGCTGCCGCCTCAGTATACGTTTTCGTCGTTTTTCGTCATGGGAGAGGCACATCCCGGAAAGCCTTCTCCGCACGCTTCTGGTCCGTGCCGGGATTGAAAAGAACCTTGGACCCTGATTCTGTTCGGTTTGCCAGAACAGCCTCTATCATCGGTCGGTGTCGGTGAGGTATAACAGGTGCATGGAGTGGGTACATTTCCGATCTTGCTCTGGCTTCACTTCACTACGGGAGTATAGTCATACTGGTTATGTCGCAAGGTGTCGTCGTCGTCGCCTTCTGCGACCTCGTCGTCGCCTTCTGCGACCTCATCGTCGCTTTCTGCGACCTCGTCGTCGCCTTCTGCGACCTTGTCGTCGCCTTCTGCGACCTCGTCGTCGCCTTCTGCGACCTCGTCGTCGCCTTCTGCGACCTCGTCATCGCCTTCTGCGACCTCGTCGTCGGTTCACTATCTGGCCATAATCTTCTGGTTCTAGGGAACTTTAATGCGCATCACACTTCACGGCATTCTCCCCTAGGTAACGACCAACGTGGCATAGCTTTGGCAGAGCAGATTGAAAGCTCCACGTTTTGCGCGGTGAATGAGGATGCCCCCACTAGGATTACGAGAGGTGCAGCAGCTCGCCAGACATCTCCATTGCGTCCCCTGATCTCCCGAGTGACGTATCCTGGCAAGCCATCATCTCTTTGGGGTCAGACCACCTCCCCATAATTCTCACCATCGACCGACCACCCGACTTCATAACCTCTGAGCTGAATCTGGAAATAAACAGGGTAGTCAACGAACATAGGCGGAATTTGTGGCTGGAACACTTGGAGCAATGTAACTTAGGCAGTGGTATAGACAAGCTGTGGTCTACTGTTAAGTCAATCTCGAACACCGGTAGATGGGTTGACAGGACCTCAGTCACTTTTGGCGACATAACCGTGACTGATCCGAAGAGATGCGCCAGGTTGTTCAACTGTCAATTTATTGTGCATCCTAAGAGTAACAGGGTAAGGAGGAGAGCCATTCGCCGTAGAGTAATTCGCGACGTAACAGTCAATTTATTGTGCATCCCGAGAGTGACAGGGCAAGGAGGAAAGCCAAAGCCGTCGGAATCGTCTCACTGATGCTGAAGAATCTGGATTTACCTGGAGTTGAGTACCTTACTACTGTCCTCAACCTATCTTTGAACACTATTATAGCTCATGATGTCTGGAAAATGGGCAGAGTGTTCCCGCTACTGAAGCCTGGAAAGGACTCGAGTTTGGGGAAGTCGTACGGACAGATCTCTCTACTCTAACCCGTGGCAAAGACGAAGAATTTCCATTCGCCGAGCATAAGCATTTAGAAGACTGCATAGCGCAACAACTGCTCTGCAAGCCACCACCGCACACATTTGCCGTGGCTTCAATTAGCCCAGGCCATGTGATAGGATGGTCCCAGTGGCATTGAACCTATTGAAGGTATTCGAATGGGTCAGCCATGCCAAACTCTTTCAGGACATCGCCAATACCTCCCTTCAGCCAGGCCTTAAACGCTGGGTCGCGAATTATCTGTATGGTCGCCAGTCATATGTGGATTTTAGCTATAAGACATAGACACGCCGTAGAGTGAAACAGGGAATTCCCCAAGGCGGGGAGATATCTCCGGCACTGTTAAACCTCTACCTATCCTCCATTTCAACCCCTCTAGACGGCATAGAGATCGCATCATATGCAGACGATTGTACGATCATGAAATCGGACATAAAACATCGACACGCCGTAGAGTGAAACAGGGAATTCCCCAAGGCGGGGTGATATCTCCGGCACTGTTAAACCTCTACCTATCCTCCTTTTCCACACCTCTAAACGGCATAGAGATCACATCATATGCAGACGTTTGTATGATCATGACATCAGGCCCCCCACCCATTGATGACATCTGCGATAGGTTAAACATCTACCTCAACGAACTTGCCTCATATTTCGCTGCAAGAAATCTGAAGATATCTGCCACCAAATCTTCAGCCAAATTGATCACTACATACACGCATGAGGTGCGTTGGGAGCTGAAAGTGATGGTCGACCGAGTGACAATTCCCACCATCAAGTGTACCAAAATACTTGGTGCCACATTTGACGGCTCTTGCGAATTCTCCTCCTCATGCCACAGCAACTTGCGATAAAGTCAAAAGCAGAAACAAGGTCCTCGAGTCACTTGCCGGCAGCATTTGGGGGTGCTGACAAAGAAACGTTGTTGGCCATGTACAAAGCAATTGGCCGGTCTGTGGTATGTTATGCAGTGCCACTGTGGTCCCGCCACGCAGTGGAATAACATTCAGATCCGTCAGAATGGCGCACTTCGAACTGCGACGGGTTATCTTCTCAGTTGTTATGTGGACCACCTACATCAGGAGACGAAGATTCTACCAGTGCGAAGACATTCAAAGCAAGTGTCAATAAACCCTACTCCCTCTTTCGCCATCCTATCCTTTACTATCCTCTCCAACGCAATGCACTGCATATATAGGGGACATCCCCTGGGTGTTGGTTGATTGTGGATAGGTATTTACCGCCCAGAAGTTTTAAGGTAGATCTACATGATCTAGCGCTACAAGAGAGAACCTCTGAATCAAGCGGCGTATCAAGCGGGCCTAGACAACATTCATGCAGACACTAGCAGATGCGGTGAATAGCTACCGGATGAATGTGGTCCTTGACACAACAATCCAGAGTATGCAAATGCAAATTTTGCCCATGAACATTCCACTAAGGAACAGGGGCAAACTTCTCACATATCAATGAGTGCAGTCCGATTCAAGTTTAAGCTCAAATATAAGGGACCTCCTTCTTATAGCCGAAGTCCGAACGGATTGCCCCAGTGAGACACCTCTTTGGAGAGAAGTTTTACCTCACAAATGTTGCCAGCATTGGGAGGGGAAAACTACCGCTAACAATTTTCTCTAATGTTCTCGCCAGGATTCGAACCCAGGCATTCAGCGTCGGTGGCCTCCTAACCAGAGCAGTTCGGGCTCAATTACGATCCGGAAGATGCAGCAGCCTCCATTCCTACAGAGCAAGGATTGATGCCGACTTGCAGGATGTATGTCTCGATAGTGACCAGAGGCCACTCAACACACACGTCACGTCACAGACACAGATCCCTCTGGACGTACACCATCTTAGTCGCAGAGTTTCTGGATCTGGACATTCATTCATATTCAAGCAGACGAAAGATAGAAAACAACGCACTGCTACAACAACAACAACAATCAATCCCATGGCAGCCGGTTGTATGTACCGGATTGACCCGATGAATAACTTCATCGGCAAGGACTGCCGCCTCAGTGTACCACACACTGTTACTACAACAACAACAATAACAACAACAACAACAATAGTTAGTATATCCCACTTCTTGGCCGAGGGGTGTAAAAATATGTATTGGGTTGCCCAAAAAGTAATTTCGGATTTTTCATATAGTCGGCGTTGACAAATTTTTTCACAGCTTGTGACTCTGTAATTGCATTCTTTCTTCTGTCAGTTATCAGCTGTTGCTTTTAGCTTGCTTTAGAAAAAAATTGTAAAAAAAGTATATTTGATTAAAGTTCATTCTAAGTTTTATTAAAAATGCATTTACTTTCTCTTAAACAATCCGCAATTACTTTTTGGGCAACCCAATAAAATTTCTACTGTCCCTCACTACTTTGTAAAAAAACAGTTATGATATGCAAGTTCATGTACCGTTAGATCATATGGAATTAAGAATTTTAGACTCCTAAGAGTTTAAACGGATTCTCTTAAGAACTCTCTCTTAAGAACCACTCTCTTTTATAATAAAACACAATACTGCCTCCCCCTTGCTTGCATAAGAGTAGGAGCTCTGCTACTCTCTTTGCTTGCTGACAGCACCAGAGTTCGCTTTTGTTTTGTGTGCAAAAACTGGGGTTGTTGTTTCGTTGTCGTTTCGCCCTCATCAAAAAAGTCCCTTTCGTAACGCAATTTTTCCTTATTATAAATTTGCCCAGACAATGTGTTTTTGTTTTTGCTTGGGTCTTTTTTTTCAACCCTTATATTTTATGTCATAAAAAGGTTTGCGTATTTTTGGTCTGCTTTCAATTGGGAAAAAAATATTCCTTTGTGGGACTTTTGTGTTCTTTTTTTCTTTTTGGGAAGGTAGATGATGATGGTGGCCAATGATGGTGCAGCAAAATGCTAATATTTATACAAAAAAACATGTTTTTTGCTAAAAATTCCAACTGTTTAGCCAACGAGAGTGTAGGAATTCTGGTGTTTAGGGGTGTATGTGAAACCTGTTCAAGAAGACTTGTGTTATGCAATTTAAGGTGGTTTTAGGTGGTTTTATTGGTTGGAAATTTGAGGGAAATTAAAAAAAAAATGTTGGGTATTATTTTATCAATTTTTTATATTGGGTTTTTAAGAAAAATTAAAAATAGAAATGAAAGAGTTTTTGTGTTTTTTACATTGTCAACAAATGACAACATTTTCTTTAGAAATTATTGGGTTGCCCAAAAAGTAATTGCGGATTTTTTAAAAGAAAGTGAATGCTTTTTTAATAAAGCTTAGAATGAACTTTAATCAAATACACTTTTTTCACTTTTTTTCTAAAGCAAGCTAAAAGTAACAGCTGACAACTGACAGAAGAAAGAATGCAATTACAGAGTCACAAGCTGTGAAAAAATTTGTCAACACCGACTATATGAAAAATCCGCAATTACTTTTTGGGCAACCCATATATTTTGCATAGAAGAAAATTTGATTTGGAGTTACTTTTTAATGGAAATATTGACAACGTTTTAAATAAAATTAAACTTTTGATATTTAAATATTTTTTGAAAAAATTAAAATTTTGACAACATTTTCCAAAAAGTTAAAAATATGTAAAAAAATATAAAAAAAAGTAAACCAATTTTTGTTTATAAAAATTTAAACAAAATTTCTATTTAAAAAAATTTTAACAAAATTTTTATTTAAAAAAAATTTTTACAAAATTTTTATTTAAAAAAATTTTTTACAAAATTTTTATTTAAAAAAAATTATAACAAAATTTAAAAAATTTTTTTACAAAATTTTTATTTAAAAAAATTGAAGCAAAACTTTATTTTATTACCAAATTTTTAATTTTTTTAGTAAAAAAACTTTTATTAAAAAACAAGTAAATGCGTGGTAAGTTCGGCCGGGGCGAATCTTGGGAACCCATCACCATGGATTCTGCTAAAAATTTATACAAAATTAATTTAGTTGTAGGGCATAATTTTTGCTACATACCAAACTCCTGCCAAAACAGCAAAAATTTAAGCTTCTAGGAACCAAACAAGGATAAACGTGAGACCGGTTTACATGGGAGCTATATCAGGTTATAAACCGATTTGGACTGTACTTGACACAGTTGTTGAAAGTCGTAACAGAACCCCACATTCAAATTTTCAGCCAAATCAGACAAAAATTGCGTCTTGTAAGGGCTAAAGAAGTCATATCGGGAGATTGGTTTACATGGGAGCTATATCAGGTTATTAACCGATTTGGACTGTACTTGACACAGTTGTTGAAAGTCGTAACAGAAAACCGTATGCAAAATTTCTGCCAAATCGGACAAAAATTGCGGCTTGTAAGGGCTCAAGAAGTCAAATCGGGAGATTGGTTTACATGGGAGCTGTATCAGGTTAAAGACCGATTCGGACTGTACTTGACACAGTTGTTGAAAGTCGTAACAGAACACCGCATGCTCGATTTCAGCCAAATCGGACAAAAATTGCGGCTTGTAAGGGCTCAAGAAGTCAAATCGGGAGATCGGTTTATATAGGAGCTATACCAGGTTCTTGACCGATTTGGACAGTATTTAACAAAGTTGTTGAAAGTCGTAACAGAATACCGCATGCTCGATTTCAGCCAAATCGGACTAAAATTGCGGGAGATCGGTTTATGTGGGAGCTATATGAGGTTCTTGACCGATTTGGACTGTATTCAACAAAGTTATTGAAAGTCGTAACAGAACACCGCATGCAAAATTTCAACCAAATCGGACAAAATTGCGGATTGTAAAGACTCAAGAATTCAAATCGGGAGATCGGTTTATATGGGACCTATATCAGGTTATAGATCGATTCGGACCGTACTTGGCATAGTTGTTGGACGTAGTAACAGAAATCTATATGCAAAATTTCAGCCAAATCGGACAAAAATTGGAACTTGTTAGGGCTCAAGAAGTCAAATCGGGAGATCGGGAGCTATATCAGGTTATAGACCGATTTGGACCGTACTTAGTTGTTGGGAGCAGATTCTAGACCGATTCGGACCGTATTTAGCATAGTCGTTTAAAGTCTTAACAGAGCACTATATGCAAAATTTCAGCCAAATCGGACAAAAACTTGCAGCTTGTAAGGGCTCAAGAAGTCAAATCGGGAGATCGGTTTATATGGGAGCTATATCAGGTTATGGACCGATACGGACGGTATTCAACATAGTTATTTTAAGTCTTAGCAAAACACTACATGCTTGATTTCAGCCAAATCGGACAAAAATTGTGGCTTCCTGGGGCTCAAGAAGTCAACTCGGGAGATCGGTTTATATGGGAGATATATCCAAATCTGAACCGAAATGGCTCATTTGCAATCCCCAACGACCTACATCGATATTAAGTATCTGTGCAAAATTTCAAGTGGCTAGCTTTACGCGTTCGACCGCAATCGTGATTTTGACAGACGGACGGACGGACATGGCTAGATCGACTAGATCGGATTTTTTAAAAGAAAGTAAATGCATTTTTAATAAGACTTAGAATGAACTTTAATCAAATATACTTTTTTTACACTTTTTTTCTAAAGCAAGCTAAAAGTAACAGCTGATAACTGATAGAAGAAAGAATGCAATTACAGAGTCACAAGCTGTGAAAAAATTTGTCAACGCCGACTATATGAAAAATCCGCAATTACTTTTTGGGCATCCCAATACTTGAAGACTTTGTCATTTTTTTTTATCAAACAAGGGGAGCTCCCCTATATATGCAGTGCATTGCGTTGGAGCAAATAGTTATGGATAGGAGGGGGGGAAGAGGGAGTAGTGTTTATTGACATTACGGGAAACACTTCCGCCGGAAGTCGACTCCACATACGAACCGTCCTTGCGAAAAAAGAATTCTCTCGGTAGTCGATTACTAACCGATGCGGGCTTCTGGAAAATCTTGTATTTCTGACAAATAACCTGAAGTCAGGAATCAGAAGACTGGTTTCCGAAGAACACACACCGTGGAAGAATCGATAGAACCGAGCCACAGAACCCACATTTCGACGATGTTCAAGGGACACTTAAGAGTTGGATACCCTACCATCTCCAATCAACACCAACGCCCGACTCTGGACAGCTCCAAGGATGATTTTGGAGCTCCGGTCCATATATGCGAGTTATATTCCATCTTCGGCCTGATGTACGTAGTGTAGATATTAAGAAGGTCAGCGGGAGTGAAATATTTCTTACACCACTTAAGAAAGTCCAAGCACTTGAATGCTTCTTTCGACACTTCGAACACATGTTTTGACCAACGGACATCACATTGAATCTTCAGGCCCAGAACATCAAGAGCCTCTGACTGCTTGATATCTATCTGAATTGAAAAAAAATCCTCTTTTTCGTATAAAATTTAATTGAATATTTAGTTGCATTATCAATTACCCCCTCGGCTTACAGCCAACACTGACCACACATGAAATTTGAAGATTTAAAGGGTAAATAAGGCACGCGACAATATGGCCACTGGTCAAGTTGAAAATCCGGTTTGATCATTTTCACAGCTATCCAAAGGGGTTAATTTGTTAAGCAATGAAATAAACACATTTTCATGGTGGTCAATCAGCCAGTCAGTCAGTAGTATGGACAATGGTCGGTGTGATTTTGTGATAAAGGGGGTTAAATAGTTGGCACGCTTCAAGCTAATAGGATGGGATGGACAGACCTGTACATGAGAGGAAATTAATGTGAAGAGTTTATTAGGAGTTGAAAAAGTTCAATGGCGGTAGTGAAACAAATTATTGGGTTGCCCAAAAAGTAATTGCGGATTTTTCATATAGTCGGCGTTGACAAATTTTTTCACAGCTTGTGACTCTGTAATTGCATTCTTTCTTCTGTCAGTTATCAGCTGTTACTTTTAGCTTGCTTTAGAAAAAAACTGTAAAAAAAGTATATTTGATTAAAGTTCGTTCTAAGTTTTATTAAAAATGCATTTACTTTCTTTTAAAAAATCCGCAATTATTTTTTGGGCAACCCAATAGTTGTAGCAGGTATAAAAATTGCCAAGTTCGGCCCGGTTGAATATAGGAAGTCCACCACCATGGATTCTATTACAAATGTCCACAAAAGAACTTAGTTAAAGGGTGCATATGTACTGGGCTAAGTATGGTCCAAATCGGTTAATAACCTTATATATGTAGCTGTCATATAAACCGAACTATTGTCTGAATCGGTTCATGATCTGACATAGCTCCCATATAAACCGATCTTTCGATTATACTTCTTGAGTCTCTAGAGGCGTAATTTTCCTCCACTTGGCTGAAATTTTTAACAGTGACTTTTTTATGTCCTCTAATATACGTTCCAAGTATGGCTCGAATCGGTGCATAACCTATTATAGCTCCCACATAAACCGATCTCCCGATTTCATTTCTTGAGCCTCTAGAGGGCGCCATTCTTGTCGGATTTCGATGCAGTTTTGCACAGTTTTCTATGACCTTCAAAATACGTGCCAATTATGGTGTGAGTCGGTTCATAACCTGATATAGCTCCCATATAAACCCATCTCCCGATTTTACTACTTGAGCCCTATAGGGCACAATTCTTTGAAATTTTGCACAGTGACATCTACTATAAACCCCAACATCCAGCCAAGTATGGTGCGAAGTGAAAATTGAGGCTTCTGAGGGCTAAAAAGGTAAATCCGGGAATCGGACTATATGGGGGCTATATCTGTTTATAGACCGATTCGTAGCATACTTGGCATGGATGTTGAAAGTCATAATTCAAGTCTTTGGTTAAAATCGGATGAAAATTGGGGCTTCTAAGGGCTCAAGAATTCAAATCCGGGGATCGGTTTAGATGGGGGCTATATCTGTTTATAGACCGATTCGTAGCATACTTGGCATGGATGTTGGAAGTCATAATTCAAGTCTTTGGTTAAAATCGGATGAAAATTGGGGCTTCTAAGGGCATAAGAATTCAAATCCGGGGATCGGTTTAGATGGGGGCTAAATCTTTTTATAGACCGATTCGTAGCATACTTCGCATGGATGTTGAAAGTCAAAACAGAAGTCTTTGTTCCAAATTCCAGCCAAATCGGATGAAAATTGAGGCTTCTAAGTGCTCAAGAATTCAAATCAGGGGATCGGTATATATGGGGCTATATCTTTTTATAGACCGATTCGTAGCATACTCGGCATGTATGTTTGAAGTCATAACTCAAGTCTTTGGTTAAAATTTTAGCCAAATCGGATGAAAATAAAGGCTTCTAAGGGCTCAAGAATTCAAATCCGGGGATCGGTTTATATGGGGGTTATCTCAGTTTATAGACTGTCTAAGATCGTATGGACGGCATGGATGTTGGAAGTCATAACTCAAGTCATTGTTCCAAATTTTAGCCAAATCGGATGAAAATTGAGGCTTCTAGGGGCTCAATAAGTCTAACCCGGGGATCGGTTTATATGGGGGTTATCTCAGTTTATAGACTGTCTAAGATCGTATGGACGGCATGTATGTTGGAAGTCATAACTCAAGTCATTGTTCCAAATTTTAGCCAAATCTGATGAAAATTGAGCCTTCTAAGGGCTCAAGAAGTCTAATCCGGGGAGCGGTTTATATGGGGCTATATCTGTTTATAGACCGATTCGGATCATACTTGGCAAGTATTTTGGAAGTCATAACTCCAGTCTTCATTTCAAATTTCAGCCAAATTGGATGAAAATAAAGGCTTCTAAGGGCTCAAGAATTCAAATCCGGGGATCGGTTTATATGGGGGCTATGTCAGTTTATAGACCGACTAGGATCGTATTTGGTGCGAATGTTGGAAGTCATAACACAAGTCTTCATTCCAAATTTTAGCCAAATCGGATGAAAATTGAGGCTTCTAAGGGCTCAAGAATTCAAATCGGATATGGGACCTATATCCACATCTGAACCTATGTGACTTGTTTACAGTCCCCCAACGTACTACATCAATAAGAAGTATCTTTGCAAAATTTCAAGCGGCTAGCTTTACGCGTTTGACCGCTATCGCGATTTCCACGAACGGACATGGCTAGATCGACTCAGAATGTCGAGACAATCCAGAATATATATATACTTTAAGAGATCGCAGATCAATATTTCGAGATGTTACAAACGAAATGACTAGATTTGTAGACCCCCATCCTATGGTGTGGTAGGTTTAAAAATACAACTCAAAAAATGTTTGCAGTGCAAGTCTATTTGCTTTCCAGGAGGTGGTAACGCAGTATTTCAGGTATTTTTGCAGGTGGCCACACTTATTTGTGAAAAACATATCATGGCAATCCTGACGAACGATGTTCTGCATAAGCCTGCACTGGTAATTTATTCAGAGCTTCGTTGTCCTGGATGGATGTCATTGTCATACAAATTTCATCACACTGCACTACATAGTACTAAAATAATAAAACACAGCTAATATTGTTATTTTCGTTACAGTTGCCCATGTTAGAGTTACTCACTTTTAGTGAGTATTCCAAAGACAGAGATGTTAAAAGGGAAAATTAACATATTTTGGTGTATATACAATAGGACGGGTGACGATATTGCAATTTCTTTGGGATTTACTTAAGTCTTCGTCGACTTTGCCAAAAGGGTTGACATTAACCAACCGCCCACTAATGGTAAGTAAGAGTAATAAAATTTAATTATAAAAAAAATATTTTAAATAAAATTTAATTATAAAAAAATATTTTCAATAATGTATAATACACATTTTTATGAAGGCGATTTTTTGGTACATATTACGGGCAAAAGGCTGAATGGATTTTAATGAATTGGGCATCAATCGTAAGATATTTTTCCAGAGAAGCGACGAATATATATGAAAATTAATATTACGAAAAGAAAAGCCCTGAAAATGAGGAATTTATTTGCAATAATAGAAGAAGAAGCATAAAAACCAACAACAGTTTTTTTTTAAGCATTCGTTGTGGGTGTGAATGCAAAGCCATAGGTGGGAGTATTAATGGTGAGAGTAAGAGAAATAGCTGGTAGATGTGCAAGAGAAAGAGTATCATTATTTATAGTAGGTGAGAGGTTTGTGGGGGTGTAATGTGTGTGACCCTACTTAGCATGTTGGTCAGCCAATTTCTAAAGATTCTGCTTTGTGGGGTATTTGCAATTTTGTTTTTGTTTGTATTTGTATCTATTATGAGCCTACACACAAGACAAAAAATTTTGTGGCCCTACTTGGCATGTAGATCAGCTAATTACTTAACGCTCGGCTTTGGCGTGCGAGGCATTTGCATGTTCGTTGCATGCATATGTTTTTGCGAAGCTGCACAACAAAACAAATAATTTAATAATCACAATTCATATGCAGTAGGTGGGTTTTATAAAGGCGAGTTGGTGGTTCATATAACGGCCAAATGGCAAGATGGATTTGAATGAAATTGGCATAAGTCGAAAGATATTTTTCCAAAAATGTGTAGAATATAAATGAACATTAATTTTCCGAAAACAAAATCCATGAAACTGAGGAATTACTTTTCTATAAAAGAAGAAGCAGAAACATAGCAAATTGTTGTTGCTTTTCACTTAAGCATCCATTATTTGTGGAAATACAAAGATATAGGTGGGTGTTTTAGTGGTGAGGGTGCGAGAGGTATTTGGTATATGGGAGAGAGAGAGTATGCTAAAAGAAGTCACTATTGTGGTGCGGGTGTGTGGTGATGTGTGGGTCTAATTGGTGGTACATATTACGGCCAAACGGCTGGATGGATTTGAATGGAATGGCATCAGTCGAAAGATATTTTTCCAGAGATGTGCAGAATATAAATGAACATAAATTTTCCGAAAAGAAAATCCTTGAAACTGAGGAATTACTTTTCAATAAAAGAAGAAGCAGAAACACAGTAAATTGCTGTTGCTTTTCACTTAAGCATCCATTATTTGTGGGAACACAAAGATATAGGTGGGTGTTTAAGTGGTGAGAATGCGAGAGTGTCTGGTATGTTCCAGAGAGAGAGAGAGAGAGAGAGAGTATGCTAAAAGAGGTATGGAGGTTATTCAGTAGCTTAAGCTGCGGCTATGGACAATGACGTTTGTGGTTTAATATGTTGGCAGCGCACCTTTTTAAACATTGAAGTAAACATTAAAAGGACTCAGGGTTACTAATTGTGTGGCCACACTATTCACTAAATGAACGAGAAAATTGGTGGAGAAACAACTAAAGAAAAAGGGGTGCAGTACATATGCTTGCATGGACAAATTCAAAACGGCAGGTAGCGCGATTTGGGGATATCAAATGGAAGGCCGAACAAATCTGACGTCATGTGTTTGGGGGTCATCCTTTATCCTTAAACCACATATCATGACAGTGTTGGTTTTACAAGTAGTGTGCGAACCTTACTTTGATGGATTCAACTTTCAGAGAGTTTTACCCCAAAATGCATCAACGGACATGTATCCTTACTATGACAATATGGTGCTCAAATTCAAGGTATTTGAGAATAGAGTAGATGTTTAACATAGGGCCAATAATCTAAAGGGCTCGAAAGGACATGTTGCCGATTTAACAAAATCTGGATCTAAATGAAAGGGTTTTAGAAGTGGAGTACGAACGTAACATTCAACAAGTGGCTGAGACTCCGCCTTCTACCTTAGTTGACATTTAGCCCAATAATGGCCATATAATATTCAAATAAAGAATATATGGCAGTATGGTAAATATTTGTTCAGCCCATATGGGGCGTAAATTAAAAAAGAAGGGTACGAATTCTACAAAAAATAAATGAAAACTAAAAATATAACATTTTGGGCTAAGTGCCTGATACACTTATTGGACCTAGAAGTTTAGATTATAAATATAAGTATTGGGTTGCCCAAAAAGTAATTGCGGATTTTTTAAAAGAAAGTAAATGCATTTTTAATAAAACTTAGAATGAACTTTAATCAAATATACTTTTTTACACTTTTTTTCTAAAGCAAGCTAAAAGTAACAGCTGATAACTGACAGAAGAAAGAATGCAATTACAGTGTCACAAGCTGTGAAAAAATTTGTCAACGCCGACTATATGAAAAATCCGCAATTACTTTTTGGGCAACCCAATTCATTTTTATTCTGCGTATTGTAGAAGAAACAGCGGAGCGTGCTTGGGTGGGCTTGTTATAAATGAAAAACATTAATTTTTACATTTTCTTCTTCTTGTATTTGGAAAAAATTTAGTTATAATTTTTTTTTAAAAATAAAATCTTTCTTTATTCTAAAATTTTATATATGGTAGTGCTGAAAGAATTTCCATAAAAGGATTTTTATTTCTCTAAAACAAAACCTTGGTCATTGCGTGAGAAAATGCCATACTCAATAACGGCTTTTTGCTATAGGATCTTTGCCCAAAACATTGACAAAAAACACCAAAACCAAAAATAGACAAAACACCCTTTTATTGTCTCCTTTCCCTTTTGGAGAAGATGATCTTACAACATTTTTTTTTTCATTTTTAGAAGAAATCTTCCTTAAAATTATCTGCAAGACTGCAAGACCCATGGACAAAGGGAAGAAGCTATGCGCTATTAGCTATTTAGCATAACAAAGGGAGGAAACCTCTTAACCGGACTTGGCAGTAACCCTTTCAAGCATCCACATAGCATAGCTGTGAAAAATTTTCTCTAACCGTGCGGCGATCTGTCAAGAACAATGAGTAGCAGAGAAGAAAAAAACCGGTTTGGACATAACAAACATTAATTTTCAACCAAAGCTTTGCATAAAAAAATCTCTAAACATTAGATGGGCGATTTGAAATCCTATTTTTGTCCAACCTTTGTTTTATGGCAAGGCCATATGGTGGGATAAAGGGGAAGAAAAAGGATACGTGGCAAATTCAGCGTCATCAACTGTTTGGCGGCTGGTCATTGATGGAGATGGCAGCGGCCTGAAACTATGATGATTTGCATTTTAAGTAATCTAAGAAATATGAAATACAAGCTTATGTACATACATACATCCTTATATACTGAATATGTATATATGTATCCAGTTTAGTATATGCCCGTCTGGGATATCCCTTATAGCCCATTAAGGGAATTTTTAATTTGGAAAAAAATGATATGGCATACCCTGTGAGTTCAAGCACACACTGTTGTTGTTGTTTTTGTTGTTACCATAGTGGACTGTTGATTGAGACAAAAAGGGGTTTTATTTTGTGCGCATGACCAAAGGCCACACTTCTTACCGCCAACCCACATCCCTTGCCCTTATGCAAATGCCCCATAATGGTCATGCCATCATTATTTTTGTGACCAATTGCTTGAATGTAATTTGGTATTTCTGTTGTAAAGTAGTAGTGGTTGCACTGAACGCAAGGGGGCAAAAGGGTCAGCCATTTTGTTAACAACCATAAGGGTTATATATTATGAACTGTAGAAAATTTCAAAATTTCCACAATTAAAGCTGGTACAATATTCGTTTTTTTTACCTTTGAAACCCCATTTTATCCCATTTTATATCAATGATAATATTACAATTTTTTAAAAATTTTATCGTAAGTAATGAGGTAATGTTCTACTGCATGAAATCAGCATGTTTTTCTTGCTTTAGACTCTACTAGCCAACCCAGGCACGCTCCGCCAAAACCTTTTTATTTGATACCAAAATTGACGGCCTTTGAAAAACTTGGGCCAAACAGTTGGATATTAAATTCGTACACTGCCCTTAAGCCCTTTTGGGGTTAGGGCTCTCTGAAAGATGAATCCATATTTTAACGTTTAGTTGATACCATAATTCTAAAACCCTCGCCATTGAGTTCTACCTTATAATGATCGTTGGTTTTAGAGGCTGCGATGACCCCTAGGCACATCACGCCATATTTCTTTGTCAGATTCGCTATACCTTCCATTTGAGAGACCATATTGCAATGATCACGCTTTTCGTCGCATTACCTCTAAAAACCCCAAAGCGGACATGTACTTTTTGGGTATGTTCGTGAAAAGCGACCTAGCATATATCCCTTTTTTTCATCACCGAATACACTATACACTGCGAACATTTCAAGAAAAAAAGAAAAAAATAGATTACGTCGTCTATATAAACATAAAAACAAAAAAAAAAATTTTTTGTTTAACATAATAAAGTTATGAGCCCATCACATATTACAAAATACAGCATACTCTCCACTACTTCTTTAATCTATCCACCAAATATTTCGTTCATTGAGTACATAGTATAGGCCCACAGTTAGTTATATTGACTAAGCAGAATCATTAACAACCGGCTATATTTTTAATTTGCATGTCTATGTTTAAATGGCACCCTACTGCATACGACCTGTACCGTAATTACAAAATTGTTTATCATTTTGTGTAGGCTCCCAATAGATACAAATACAAACAAAAACAAAATTGCAAATACCACACAGAGCCGAATCTTTGGAAATTAGCTGAATATACCGAGTAGTGCCACACCCACACCCACACCCACACACCCACACCCACACCCACACCCACACACCCACACCCACACACCCACACCCACACACCCACACCCACACACCCACACCCACACACCCACACCCACACACCCACACCCACACACCCACACCCACACACCCACACCCACACACCCACACCCACACACCCACACCTATCATAAATAGTGATACTCTTTCTCTCGCGCCATTTCTTTCTCTTACTCTCACCACTGATACTCCGACCTATAGCTTTGCATTCCCAACTATAATGAATGCTTTAGAAAAAAACCAACAACAATTTGCTGGGTTTATGCTTCTTCTTCTTTTACATCCGCTTAATCAGACAGGTTCTCAAAGAAATGAGAACCTAAAGTGGAACTCCTTCTAAATGCCAGTGCAGAACACACACACAGAAGGTGTTTTATAGTCTCTTCTTCTTTGATGTTCTTACAGCTTCTGCAAAAGTCGTTGCTGTCGGCATGTTTTCCGATTAGACAATGACCTGTCATGACGGACACAATGACTGAGACGTCTGTTCTAGCCAGTGACAGCAAAGCAGTAGACTTCTTCAAGTCTAGATTAGGCCACATAGTTTTGGAATGCTCCCAGACCCCTCTTTTTGTGACCATATATCATTTGTTGCCCTTCGGGCCTGATTTTGAAAACTTTGCTTACATGTCGCTAGAGGCATATCCACAGATTCCAGTTTCACAGGAATGTGTAAGGTAGTTAATAGTCACGCAAGCTAGTCCACTTTACAATTACCTGGGATATCTCTGTGGCCCGGCACCCAGAACAGGTCAAATTCGAACTGTTCAGCCATCTCGGCGAGAGATTAGCGACAATCGAGAGTGGTTTTTGTATTCAGAAATACGTTTTCTAGAAGTCTATGTAACTACTAATTCAAGGGATATCGTTGTTGTTGTAGCAGTGTGTTGTATACTGATGCGGCAGCTCTCATGGGAGAAGTCGTTGATTTGAACCATAATTATCACAGTTGTTGAAAGTCATTACAAAATACTTCATGCAAATTTCCAGCCAAATCGGATAAGAATTGCGCCCTCCAGGGGTTCAAGAAGTAAAGATCCAAGATCGGTTTATATAGCAGCTATATCAGGTTTCAACCGATCGCACAGTTCTTGAAAGTCATAACAAACAACTTTATGCAAAATTTCATCTAAATCGGGTGAGAACTGCGCCCTCTATTGGCTCAAGAAGTCAAGATCCTGGATCGGTATATATGGCAGATGTATCAGGTTATGAACCGATTTCAATCATACTTAGCACAGTTGTTGAAGGTCATAACAAACAACTTCATTCAAAATTTCAGTCAAATCAGATGAGAAATGCGCCCTCTATTGGCTCAAGAAGTCAAGATCCTGGATCGGTATATATGGCAGATGTATCAGGTTATGAACCGATTTCAATCATACTTAGCACAGTTGTTGAAGGTCATAACAAACAACTTCATTCAAAATTTCAGTCAAATCAGATGAGAAATGCGCCCTCTATTGGCTCAAGAAGTCAAGATCCAAGATCGGTACTGGCTCAATATATCATTGGCTCAAGATATCAAGATCCAAGATCGGTATATATGGCATCTATATCAGGTTATGAACCGATTTCAACCATACTTAGCACAGTTGTTGAAAGTCATAACAAACAACTTCGTGCAAAATTTCAGCCAAATCAGATGAGAAATGCGCCATCTACTGGCTCAAGAATTCAAGATCCAAGGTCAGTATATATGGCAGCTATATCAGGTTATGAATCGATTTCAACCATACTTAGCACAGTTGTTGAAAGTTATAACAAACAAATTCATTCAAAATTTCAGTCAAATCAGATGAGAAATGCGCCCTCTATTGGCTCAAGAAGTCAAGATCCAAGTTCGGTATTTGCTCAAGATATCATTGGCTCAAGATATCAAGATCCAAGATCGGTATATATGGCAGCTATATCAGGTTATGAACCGATTTCAACCATACTTAGCACAGTTGTTGAAAGTCATAACAAACAACTTCATGCAAAATTTCAGTCAAATCAGATGAGAAATGTGCCCTCTATTGGCTCAAGAAGTCAAGATCCGAGATCGACAGACGGACGGATAAACGGACGGACATGGCTAGATCGACTTAAAATGTCATGACGATCAAGAATATATATACTTTATGGGGTCTTAGACGCATATTTCGACGCACCCTCCACCATCCCATGGTGCCTAGAAACTCAAACAGCAGAAATTCGGCTAGTAAACTATTACTAGTGTACCTTTTAACCAATGTTATTTTGAGTAAAGTTTTAACAGAATCCATGGTGGTAGTTCCCAAGATTTGGCTCAGCCAAAATTAGCACTCTTTTATGTGTTTTTAAAACATTCAAGTGTTTGATAATATCTGCTCCTCTACTCTTATTTATTTAGCTCTAGACTTTTAAACCAACTCTATAACTCTATAAAGTATAAATTTCTTTTAATATATTCAAAATTTTACTAAAGTCGAAAATAGGAAAATGAATATTAATGAAAGAACTTACATATGTATTTGGATCACAATATTGGTTCAGTTCAATTGATTTGTAATACACCATGGGTTTTATGCTAATCATTTGCCCTTAAACAAAGATCAATAGCTAGAGAAGTTCTTTAACCTCAAAGACAACAAGCGATAAGTCTTCAATATTCATTGATGTCAAAGCCTTAAGGGAAGCAACAAGGAGGAAAAGGAGGGCTGGGGTGAGATGCGTTGCACAAAATGGCAATAAAGGCGAAAAAGAAATCTGCATAAAAATAATACAAGTCAAACGGCAATAGGAGATATTCATTATTCTTGGTAATACTTAAGAATATGCCTTCTTGCTGACATACGACACACACACACACACACATACCCACAAATAGAGTTGTAAACAGTAGTGTTGGCATAAATGGCTCTCTTTGTGGAGAAAAGGGGAGAATGAATGAATGAATGACAGACAACACTCACTGGCATATCATAGTTAGAAATTTGCATATATTGCCAATGATTACAAATACGTTACTCTCTCTGCCTCCCTCCCTCTCGCTCTCTCTCACTCCCTTTTACTTGGTGCTTGCATATCTGATTTCAATTGGCTTTTGTTCAATATTGCTAGTCAGCATTAGTTGGGAGAGATGTAATTTGCATGTTATCCCCTTCATAACATAACTATGACTCTCTTTGCCTTAATGCATTGTTATTATAATTGGATCACCTAGATTTGTTGTTTTTGTTGTTTTTTTTTCAAAGCCAAGGCAATTTCGCTTGTTAAGCTGTTACAATAGCTAAATTTTAGAGTAGGCCTTTGCAATTTACATGAAAATGTGACATTTTAATTTTTGACTGATGTTTGCCATTGTTTGATGGAATATGCCTTGTAGTTGAACTAAAACGAAAAACGTCCAGCCTTGTGTTGTGATTACAATGGAAATTTATTGCATTTTAATTGTAGACTTTAAAGAAGAGTTCAGGGAATGGCTTCTAAATGAACTTGACAATGGACCATTGTCCATCTTGTATTCTTTGTTTGGGCAAGGCTAGCTACTATGGTGGTCGTTTAGAGTTTTTAAAGGACAACATGTAACGGAAATTTGTTCATATTGGTCAGCTGTCAAATGGACTGTAGTTGAAGCAAGGGGATAACTCTGTGATGTTATTTGATATGGATGTTTATAGAACAAAAATTAAGCAAAAGCATAACTTTTCTAAGAAAATTACAAAGAAAAGGTAAAGACTTATGGAAAAATGAAGAAAAGCATGAAAAGCCTTTAGACAAACTTTTAATTAACAAAGTAAAACGGGTTAAGGTCAACTAGGTCGAGACTTAAGTACTCTACAGCAAGGATCGCATTTGATCTGTGAACGATTTCATTCTCATATTGAGCATTTTATAAAGGATGTTAGGTTATAGACTGATTCGGACCATACTTGACATGTATATTAGAAGTCATAAAAGATAAAGTGGTAAAAATTTTAGCTTTAAGTTGCTTAAAAAGCCAAATCATAAAATCGATCGGTTAGTTTATGTGCTACTAGCTGAAACAGGCTCGCTCCGCCGCGCCTTCTTTTACTCTATATGGAATAAAATTACTTACTTACTTTAATTGGCTATGACAGAATATTTGTTCCACTAGCCGAACGTAGAATAGCGTTCCAAGCGCCTCGATCTTCTGCGCTTATTCTAAAATCTCTGACATCAAGTTTCAAGGTGTCTCCCACAACTTGATCTTTCCATCGAGCTTTTGGTCTTCCCGGTTTGCGTGTACCACCGTGTTTGCCTTCAAAAGAGTTCTTTGTTGGAGCTTCTTCATCCATTCTGACAACATGACCTAGCCAACGCAGCCGTTGTATTTTGATGCGTGTAACTATGCTATCGTTGTCATACAGCTCATACAGCACGTGGTACATACGTCGCCTACATTCTCCATTAACGCAAACTGATCCATATATTTTAAGAAGAATCTTTCTCTCAAATACTCCAAGCACTGCCTCATCTGCTTTCACAAGTACCCATGCTTCAGAACCTTATAACAGCACGGGTAGTATCAGTGTCTTGTAAAGTGTAGTCTTCGTCTGTCGAGAGGTGGCCTTGTTTCTAAACTGCTTACTTAGTCCAAAGTAGCATCTGTTTGCCAGTGTTATTCTTCGCTTTATCTCAAAACCGGTGCCGAGGTAGATAAAGTTACTGACTATCTCAAAGTTGTGGTTCCCAACTTTCTCCATGTTCTTTATCTGCTCGGTTGTGCAAGGCTTTTTGGGAGTTGAAACCATCCATTTTGTCTTTTCTCCACTTACTGCCAGACCCATTTTCACTGACTCACTTTCGATTCTTTCAAAGGCTGCAGTTACTACTTCCGGTGACCGACCTATGATATCGATATCGTCAGCATAGGCGAGTAGCAATCAAACGAACACAAATTGATTTTATATATAAGATTACAGTTTATAGACAAATTTGGATCATTCAGGTCTGGTGTAAATAAATTTTCTGATGATATTTTCAAAAATTTTCCGACAAAGAAAATCAAAGAAAATTAGTACTTAAAATAACATTCCTCTCTAACAAGGATTTTTGATATCATTGCAAAAGAAGGAAAAATTAAAGAATTTCTATGATGGCTGTCACCAAATGATCATTTCAAACTTCAAGTGTTGAGAGTTTCCGCTGACAGCTGCTGCCTTCTATGATTAATGTTGATTTTGGGGTGTTTTTGGCGATCAGGGCTACCGATCATCACACATCATCATTATTTTCCATCTAAGAAAGAAAGTTACTTAAAATTTTTCTTTGGCAATGTAATTGATGATGATTTTCTAATTTTCATACTTGAGTTTTTTTCACTCTATTGGTTTGCCAAAAAAAAACTGTAAGAAAACGTAACGATTTTGAAAAATGGTTGTTGGGCACATTAAGTACTTGACAGTGAGAAGAAGGTAGTGGAAGAGTTTCAATTCAATAGACATGCTTTGGGATATGTTTGTTCAACATTTACAGAATTGTTAGCGAAAAGTTACAAAAATCTCAGGAATGTGAAAAAATCGTTACGTTTGCCTACACAGAAAAAAAAATCGCCGAAAAAATTTCAATTAGAAATTTAATTGAAACAAAATCGTTTTCCAATTAAAAATTAATTGATTCAATCATTTTTTTAAATGGAATATAATTTTTTTCCAATTACAGTCGTGATTGAAATTTTTGCAATTTTTAATTACAAAATTAATTGATTCAATTAATTTTTTAATTGAATCTGAAAGAATTTTCCATCACAATGGTGATTAACATTTTTTTCAATTTTAATTGAATTACAGAAAAAAGGGAGATAATTTTTTTAATTGAATCAATTATGAAATTAATTGGAAATTTCAAAAATTTTAATTATTTTTTCAATTGAATATGCATTTTTTCTAATTGAAATTTTTTTCAATCACTCCTTCAAAAAGGGTGATGGATATGATCATTTTTGTGATTGATTGAATTCAATTAAAAAAATAATCGGATCAATTAATTTCGTGTATGAAACCGTTTTTTATTCTTTTCTGTGTATGCTTCATTATAGGCAGTGATGGTCCGTATGACGATTGTTTAGGTATTCGACTGTCAAAAAGTTGTAAATTTCGAAAACGTCTTATACTTGTAAAAGACGTTTAACGTTATAAAACTACCTCCTAAAAGCTCTGTTTCTTGTTTAGCTTCGACATCATTTCGTTGCTTTAGATTCATTGTTGTTGCTATAGTGCCTATAATGCCTATAAATATTTTTAAAAATTATAGTCAGCGCCTTGCGGAGCAGTTTGAACACATTCAGATATTCACAAATCCCACCAGCATCAGTAAGGGGGAACTGCAGCTGAAAATGTTTTTGATGTTTCCGCCAAGAATCGACCGCAAACGTTTTTTGTTCCCGTCCATCCTACTGTCTAGGCATTTTTCTGTCCGTCCTTCCTTCTTTTCGTCCATTTTTTTGTCCAGGCATCTTTCGGCCTGTCCGTCTTTCTGTCCAGGCATCCTTCTTTCTGTCCCTTCGTGCTTCTGTCCAGACATCCTTCTTCCTGTCCGTCCGTTGTTCTGTCCAGGTGGCTTTCTGACCATCCGTTTTTCCGTCCAGGCACCTTTCCTTTTGTCCATCTGTTCTTCTGTCCGTCTTTCTGTCTGTCATATGTCTAGCAATGTCTTTCCGTCCCTTATTCTGTCCATTCATCCTTCTGTCACGACGTTTTTCTGTCCATCTGTTCTTCTTTCCTGGTGTTTTTCTGTCCATCCGTCCACCATTTTTTCTGTCCGTTCTTCCTATTGTCCGTCTTTCCTTCTCCCCGTCCGTTCTTTTATCTGTCCGTCCTTCCCTCTGTGCGTCCGTCAATCCGACCGTCCTTTTGTCCGTCTGTTCTTCTGTCCATCCGTCCGTTCTTCTGTCCATCCGTCCTTCCTTCGGTTCGTCCATTCTTTTGTCCAGACATCTTTCGGCCCGTCCGTCCTTCAGTCCAGGTATCCTTCTTTCCAAACGTCTTCCTGTCCGTGCATTCATCCTTCTGCCCGTCCTTTTCTATGTCCGTCTTTCCTTCTCTCCGTCCTTTATTTTGTCTGTCTGTCCGTCCGGTCATCCTTCTATCCGTTTGTCATTCTTTTCAGGCGTCTTCCTGTCCCTCCGTTCTTTTGTCCAGACATCTTTCTGTGCGTTCGTTCTATTGTCCAGACATCTTTTTGTCCATCCTTCCGTCCTTCCCTCCTTCAGTTTCTTCTTCCTTCGATCCATCCGTCCATCCTTCTGTCCGTTTGTTCATCTTTCTCTCCCGAATTCTTTTCTACCGTTCTTTTGTCTAGACGTCTTTCTGTCCATTCATCCGTCCTTTTGTCCATCCACTCTTTTCCCCGTCCATCTGTCAATTTATTAACCGTTTTTCTCTTCTGTCCGAACTTCCTTCTGTCTGGCCTTCTTTCCTTACGTTTTTTGTCTGTGCGTCCTTCTGTGCGCCTGTCCATCATTTTATCCGTTCCTCTGTCCATCCGTTCTTTTGTCCATCCGTCCGTCTTTTCTTCTGTCTGTCCGCCCTTCCTTCTGTTCCTTCCGTCTAGACGTCTTTCTGTCCATACGCTCTTATGTCCATACGTGCGTCCTTCTTTCCGTTCGCCTTTTTGGCTGTCCACTCTTCTGTTAATCCGTCCTTCTGTCTTTCTATCAGCCATCTTTCTGTCCGTCTGTCTTCGGACCATCCATCCGTTTTCCTTTCTGTCCCACCTTCCTTCTGTCGGACCTTCCTTCTGTCCGACCTTCCTTCTGTCCGACCTTCCTTCTGTCCGATCTTCCTTCTGTTCGACCTTCCTTCTGTCCGACCTCCTTTCTGTCCGACCTTCCTTCTGTCCGACCTTCCTTCTGTTCGACCTTCCTTCGGTTCGACCTTCCTTCTGTCCGACCTTCCTTCTGTCCGACCTTCCTTCTGTCCGACCTTCCTTCTGTCCGACGTTCCTTCTGTCCGACCTTCATTCTGTCCGACCTTTCCTCTGTCCGACCTTCCTTCTGTCCGACCTTCCTTCTGCCCAACCTTCCTTCTGTCCGACCTTTATTCTGTCCGACATTCCTTCTGCCCAACCTTCCTTCTGTCCGACCTTCTTTCTGCCCAACCTTCCTTCTGTCCGATCTCCTTTCTGTCCGACCTTCCTTCTCTGCGCCCGTCCATCCGTCCGTCCGTTCTTTCGTCTACCCGTCCTTCCTTCTGCTCCTCTTTTCTTTTGTGTGTCCGTCCATCCTTTTGTTCAGGCGTCATTCTTTTCGTCCGTTCTTCTGTCCAGGCGACTTTCCTTTCGTCCATTCTTTTGTCCAGGTGTTTTTTTTTCTTCCGTTCTTTTGTCCAGACCTCTTTCTGTCTATCCCTTCTACTACCCACCCCTTCTTCTGTCCTTCCTTTTTTCCCTCCATCCTTTTGTCTGTTCATTCTTCTGCCCTGTGCCCTTCTAACCGTCCTTCCTTTGGTCCGTCCGTCTTTCTACCCGTCCATCAATCTGTCGAAATCACGTTTTCTTCCCAACGAATAAAAATTTTTTATATATGTAGATCGGTTTGGATTGTTTGGATTCTCAATGTAGACCCCCAGACCCACTCTGAACTCTATCTTTGATCCATTTGTCAAGTATGAACTTCCAGATGGGAATACCAGAGTTCCGTCAATCCAAAACTATGCCGCTGGCAGCAATGCCTGGTACTCGACCTCAATTGTCGTCTCCGGTATCCGATCGGAAAGGAATGGAAATTCCTTCCAAGTTTCCCATCGTCGCCTCTATTAAACCCCCATGGTATGACCTGCTCCTATCCATTAACTCATTGGCTTTAGTTTTCCTCAATACGCCCAGCCTACGATAGATATTCAGACAGCCACACACACCTTCATTTGAAGTCATATCCTTTTGACTACAGCAAATCCTAACTAAACAAGACAAATTTGTTTACAATAGACTTTCCAAATTTTGACATTGACAATCTTGCCTAAGTAGCCCACAAACAATAGAATGATCCTTCCACAGGTTTATGCTAATGAGCAAATGAACAAATAGACAATACGAAGATGATCTGCGCATGCGCAGCCAATGCAAAGATAAAGAAAAAAGACATCATGACACTTTACCTCCCTCTGTGTTTAACACGCAATGAATGAATTGAAGATTATGCTAATTTTAACGCACACACGCTCTCATTAAGAAGTGTGAAGTATCCTTAGGGAGACAACAAGAAAATGAGCAATTAATGATTGATTGAACCATAATCGATGATGAAAGTGGAGATTATTAATAGGCTTTTGATGTTTTCGAGAAATTTATAAGGAAAGAGAAGGAAATAATTTAATTTCAAAGGAAAAATTAAGATTTTTGAAAGAAGTTTTTAGAATTTTTAGGTCCAGAGTTCAAAGAAAGTAGTTTTTGGTATTTTTAGGCTTCAGATCCTTCGCGGTTCCATTATTGCTGTGTCTTTATATGACTTGCATTCGTTTCAAAGAGTTTTGGTGGCGGGGCAGTCTCTATTACGCTTAACCCTAAATCAGATGCTGTCTTTGTTATGGGCGGTTTATATGGCACATCAAACTCTTATTCATCGACTGTATGTGTTGATTATAATTTTTCCCACAATCGACATCAATTGATGGCAACAATCGAAATAATCAAATGATTCTGATTTGTTAGCCATGACTGCTGGTCATTTGATGCAAACAGATTACTCATCGTGATGTGCCATGTAAACTGCCCATTTTGAGGAGGGCACCTCCCTCTACAATTACCATTTGAAAAACTCCCGTTTTTTACTGCCAATAATCTCTTATTTGAATCCCAGGTTAGAAAATAAGAGAGGAAGAAGATGTGTATATGGTTTCTCTTTTGTGTACACAGAGAGAAGAGAATAATTTTTAAAGCGTCTTTTGGGAAAGAGAGGTAGAATAACGTTTCCTGTTATTTGTGTGCAGGGCTGCCAGATTTGACGATTTTTAGGCATTTTGCCGATTTTTAGCTTTTAAAATAGCAAAGTGCCGGTTTTCAAAAAATGACTCCAAAATATGGCGATTTTTTAAAATTTTCAATTTTTTTTTTTATTGTGGCCAGATCATGTTCGAAAATAGGCCGTATATTAAGATCAACTGATCTTCAAATTTAAGTTCTTCTGCTCCAGACTCGGTTAAAAATGGACACAGAGAGTAATAAGGGACGATTTTTATATAATTGGTATAAATACAGCCTATTTTTATACCTACCATAGGATGGGGGTATACTAATTTAACCCGATCTCCCAATTTGACTTCTTGAGCCCCTGGAAGTCTCAATATTCATCCGATTTGGCTGAAATTTTGTATATAGTGTTCTGTTATGACCTTCAACAACTGTGCGAAGTACGGTCCAAATCGGTCAAGAACCTGATTTAGCTTCCATATAAACCGATCTCCCGATTTGACTTCTTGAGCCCCAAGAAGCGGCAATTTTTGTCCTAATTGACTGAAATTCTGCACATAGCGTTCTGTTATGACTTCCAACAACTGTGCCATGTACCGTTTAAATCGGTCAAGAACCTGATATAGCTCCCATATAAACCGATCTCCCGATTTGACTTCTTGAGTTCCCTGGAAGCCGCAATATTTGTCCGATTTGGCTGAAATTTTGCTTGTTGTGTTCCGTTATGACTTTCAACAACTGTGCCAATTACGGTTCAAATCGGAAAGCCTCAATTTTCATACGATTTGGCTGAAATTTTGGATATAGTGTTCTGTTATGACTTCCAACAACTGTGCCAAGGACGGTCTATAACCTGATATAGCCCCCATATAAACCGATTTCCCGATTTAACTTCTTGAGCCCCTGGAAGCCGCAATTTTCGTTAGATTTTTTAGACTCTGTACAACTGTGACAAGTACGGTCAAAATCGGTCTTTAACCAGATATAGCTCCCATATTTCAGCAGAATCCATGGTGGTGGGTTCCCAAGATTCGGTCGGCCGAATTTAGCACTCTTTCACTTGATATATTCTATCTTGCTATACAGGTGGTGCTAAAAATTTAGGTTCGATTCATTTTATATTGAAGCTGCCAATGTTTGAGTGTAAGGAGAACCTCCGAATCCTGACATGGGCTGTTAGGTTATGCCAGGTCTTGTACTCTCAGGGGATGGATGGGAATAGGACAGTCATTGCGCTAGTGGGTTAGGAATGTAACACTGCTGGACCCGTTCCTGAGCCCCAGCATTTCGGTATGTTAGGCTATGCTGGGTTTTCGACTATCTGGGGGTTCCTGCGGGCCTAGGGATAAAGGGAAATGAGATTGTCTATGAGATAACTGGCTAAGAGTAAATTACTGCTGGATGGGTTATGACTTGGAATCAGTGGACCTAAACTCAATGTGCGAGTTTTTGGCTGGATAGACAGGATAAGCGAGGTATGGACCAATGTTAAGGGTTGCAGGATGCGACAACCCTACCAAACGATTTTATATTCTATCTTGCCATAAAGGTGGTGCTAAAAGTTTAGGATTCGGTTCATTGTATATCGGAGCTGGCAATGTAGTGTAAGGAGAAGCTCCGAATCCTGACATGGGCCGTTAGGTTATGCTAGGTCTCGTACTTGCAGGGGATGATGGGAAACAAGATTGCCAATGTGTTTGTGGGTTAGAAATATAACTCTGGTAGATGGGTTACATGGAAGCAAATCATCCCTTACCCTGCAAGCAAAACATAACTGTCCCTGGTTTAGATAGGCCTACTAATGGGACATAACCATGTTATGAATGCAGGAAGATAACGACTTTGACTCGATTTGGGAGTATGAATAGAGATCAGTAGAGTTGGCACATAGTAAAAGGGGACCCCCCTGTCTGGACACGCTTCAGTCATTCAGTTTTTTGTCTTTCTTTACTACAACATAAAGCAGCAACATAAAGCAACAGCTGAAAACAGCCGGCTAGTAACCGGCCAGTTTGACGGTATTAAGATGCCAATTCTGATGATTACATCCACAGCCCAGTTTTTGCACGTTCTCTTTGTTTGAGTTTCTCTTTCTCTCATATTACGCGCACACGTACACATACGAGCGCAAGTTGCTTTGGTTGTGTGGAGAACAATGACATTTTTGAAATGACATCTTAATGATGAGATTGCCCCATATGATTTGTGGTTGTTGTACAAATGAGACCACCCGTAATTGTTTCGCCATGCTATAATATGGGTCCTAATATAGAGCTGGCAAAATATCGATGGCACCGATTGATATTTTTCCTATCGATACTATCGGCAAAGTTAAATTTTTTGCAAAACTTAACAAAAATAAGCGATCCGACACTGAATGTATTCTTTAGGATACAAACATGGCGCCTATAGAGGGCGCAATTTTCTTCAGATTGGGCTAAAATTTAGTGCAATGATTTCTCTCTCGCGACTTCCAATTGACTTCATTTATTTTGTTTTTATTTGGTCTGTGCATTGATTTTGATTCCATATAAATCCATCTCCTGATTTTTATTTCTCATTTTCGTTTGAAATATAGGTGATGGTGTAGCAGCACCACTTGACAACACCATTGGCAATTTATAAATGTTATGTAAAATATATTCAGCATACATAAGCTGAATATATTTGGCGCTATCACATTGCAGTGTTATAAACTGTTGTACATACATATACACTCCATCGTTTAATCTCTCTATCTCACAAATACACTAATATATGTATAACTAGATTCGTGTAAGAATGCTCTCACCATGCGAATGACCATCGTTCTGTCGTAACTGTTTTTAACTCACCTGTTTTTAATGCATGCTCTCTGTTCTTACTTATATGTCTTCGTGTTAGACACGTGATGCATTTGCTTTTATGGATGCGTTTTTTTTTTTGTATTAGGCAGATAATTTGTTGTTATAAAAATGAATCTTATGACTCTTGAAAAAGCCTATTTAAATGAGAACATCTAATTTAATATTGTCATTGCTGCGCCAACTCTTTGTTAATGAAGACACTTAGCGGTACATTGATCTGGTTTTCATTTTTAGAAGGCACTGATATAAAAGTAAACCAATTATACCTAAGTCCTGGTGTCTTTTGTGGAATATACCTTTCGAATAACAGTACTGGCAAGTTGCTTTGCAAGTTCTCGAAAATAAAAAAAATATTATAAAAAAAATTAAAACAAAATTCAAATATCCTTAAGGTGATTGGTGCTCACCTTACAATTGACATCCACCGTGAAATTTTTTCTGTGCGTCATCAAAGGCTATTTTTCGTCTGTTGAAAGCCTTAAAAACCTGAAGGTAGTATAGGTGTGGTACATTTTTTGAGAAAAAAAAGTGTAAAGGAGTTGTTGTTGTAAATTAAATGGGAAAAGCAACGCCTACGGTATATCTTTTGTCCTGATTAAATCAACCGTCCGCAATTCCACAAAGGCTTTTTGAAGAAAAATACGTTGTGACGGTATGCCAAGGTACCTAACAATGGAAAATTGACGATATCATCGAATTTTTATTGGGTTAGGTTTTATTGCCAATCTGCCATTAGACTCACTTAGACGTTTTCATCCATTGTGATACCACAGAAATAGAAAAAGGATGTTGCCTTCCAGTTCCTACCGTTGAACCATCCAGATCGCTTTAAAAAGCCCAATAACTTCCATATGTTCACATCCGCTTAATCAGAGAGGTTCTCAGAGAAATGAGAACCTAAAGTGAAACTCCTTCTGACTGCTAGTGTGGGACGCACACACAGCAGGTGTTCTATAGTCTCGTCTTCTTCGATGCTTGCAACCTTCAGTCTGCCAGCATGTATTCCGATTAGACAGTGACCTGTAATGACGAACACAATGACTGACACGTCTGTTCTAGCCAAAACAGCTTCAAAAATTGGTGCTGGCAACCTTCAGTCTGCCAGCATGTATTCCGATTAAACAGTGACCTGTAATGACGGACACAACGACTGAAACGTCTATTCTAGCCAATGACAGCAAAGCAGTAGACCTCTTCAAGACTTGAATGGGCCACATAGTTTTGGAATGCTCACAGCCCCCACTTTTTGTGATCATCTATCATTCGTTGTCCTTCGGGCCTGGTCCTTAAAACTTAGCTTACATGTAGCTTGAGGCATAGCCGCAGTTTCCAGTATTCCTGGAATGTGTAGGGTAGTTCCTAGTCTTGCAAGCTCCTCCGCTTTACAATTCCCTGGTATATCTTGTGGCCCGGCTCCCAGAACAGGTGAATTTTTGAACTGTTCAGTTATCTCGTTGAGAGATCTGCGAAGGCGTTTTTTGTGTTTAGAAGTACGTTCTCCATGGATTAAATGGCTGCCTGGCTATCTGAGAAGATATTTATGCCAATGGTCGTAATGACATTATATCTTAGACGTTCCACTACTTTCTTAATTGCAAGGATCTTTGCTTGATACACGCTGCAGTGATTGGGTAACCTTTTCGATATGGCCAGTTCTAGATCTTTAGAGTACACCCCTCAAGGCGCACCTGGTCGTTTAGTTTGGAACACATCGGAAATTGTATCAAGAATAACACAGTGTCCGTAGCCGCCACATGACCAATAAGAGAGCTCCCTTAACCTCACGACAGTGCGGCTGTGATGCACAAAGAAGCCATCCTTTGGATCCGGTTAGGTATTGAGCAGTAGATGGATATCTGAAGCACCGTCCACCAGACCACAACACCATATAGCATTATAGGTCTGACAATTGCAGTATATACCCAATACATGACACGCGGTCTAAACCCCCAACTTTTGCCAATGGCTCTCTTGCGGGTATATAGGGCAAGAGTGACCTTTCTTGCCTTTTGCAAAATGTTGGATTTGAAGTTCAATTTCCTGTCCAGCAAAACACCCAGGTACAGGTTCCACTGTAGGCAACTTCCATCTCCTGCATGCTGCTGCCGCGACAGGCGATCTCCAGGGATCTTTTGCCCTAAGATATGTTTCGATCAACCTCTCAAGAGTCTTCAGCATAATGGATGACAGACTAATGGGACGAAAATTATTCGCCTTCGTGTGGTAGGGTTTTCCTGCTTTCGCAATGAAAATGACCTTCGTGTCCCTTTATTCTGCTACAAGCAGAGTATATCTCCTAGAACCAGGGAACCAGTCTATCAGACACAGCTTGTAATTCAACCGGTGATACATCATCAAGGCGACTTAAAGGAGTTGAAACTTCTTTTCGCCCAAAGGATTTTGGGCTCAGGCACAATTTTCCTAAAAGCCTCCGACGAATGCGTATCAGAGACAACATCTTCTGGCGCCCCACGTTATCCGTTGGAGAATTTCCCGGGAAATGTGTCAAATCAACGAGTAGTTCTAGTGTTTCCTCACTAGAATTCTCTGATTTCTGAATATATCCCCCCGTAATAGGTCTCGAGAACAGAATCTTCCTTAGCCTAGAGGCCTCAGATGTATCCCCCACGGAGCTGCAGAATTCTACCCAGGATTTGTTCTGAGCCTTTCTAAGCTCGCCCTTATATTTTCTTAGCTCAGCCTTATAGATGTCCCAATCGTATGGTGCTCTTGTGGCTTTTGCTCTGTTGATGTATTTTCTGTAGTCCTTCCTTAGACCTACCAGCTCTGGGGTCCACCATGGCGGTCGCTGTTTGCCCCTTGGCTTGGCACTAGGGCATGGTGACACAAGTGAGTCATTCAAGGCCTTCGTGATTCGCTGGACCACTATGTCTATATCCTCCGTAGTTTCCACTTCCTTTTCTGGTCTAGAGGGGATGGACGTGCAGAATTTGTGCCGAAATGTATCCCAATGCGCATTTCTTCTGTTTAGCCGAGGGACCACTACTTCAATATTTCCTCCAAGGCTGAAACTAATGTAACGATGATCGGGGAAGCTGTGGTCAACCAACACTTCCCAGTCGCATATTCTTTCACTTATATCTTCCGATACAAAGGTCATATCTAGTAACTTCAGCCTGTTTTTATTAGAAATATCGAAAATATCGAATGTTGCGATTATCAATAGCTTGCCAGCTCTAGCCTGATACGACTAGTATGTCAAAGCCCTTGATCGCTTTCTAAAACATCCTCCTTAGGATAGGGGTATAGTAACTTCGTCATATCATTTGCAATAATTAAAAATATTGTTCTTAGACAGTTAAGCGATGACCATCGGTTTGTATAGATCGGTAGGAACAGCTCCTGGAAACCTCAACTATTGTGCGATGAAGTTTGCGTGTAAAGCATAGGACATCTTAAAACTTTTGATCAATTTTGATCATTTATTTCAATTTGTTTTTCCAAATTTTGTATCATTTTTCGAAAACCATCAGTTCAGATGATAAATGATGTTGACAATAATGTTGAAATTCGATATTCTTCTCCATAGGGGCAAAAGAAATAAGTGATTGATTATGTTGCGATCTAAGAAATCATTGAACAAATCTTGCAAAAAAGTCATTACCAATTTTCAAAGAATTTTGAAAATTTTTTTATCAAGAAGAAGGGTTGATTATGTATACATGATGTATCGAATTACAAGAATTTTGGGAAGATTTTACATTAAAAAAAAAAAATAATGAAAAATCACAAAAAATGATAAATTGAAAATAAAATTCGGATAGTTTGCCAAACATTAATTGCGCAAAAAAACTCAACAAGATGCCAATAAGGAAGTAAAAAGTATACTTTCTTCCAAAGTACAGTTTGAACAAAGTCTTCAATAAATTTTAACGGAAATTTGATACTTGTATGGGGTTGTAATCATTAAACATACAAAAGTTGCAATTTCCCTAATCCTTTTTTTGGCAATATTTACAATCAAAAGAGAAAAAATTTGCAACAGATTTCCATGACGATGTCGTCATATGGCAGGCAGCAAAGAAAGGGTTGTTGCCAGCAAAGAAAATTGCATGCTTTCTTTAAAACTATTGTAGCTGCTACCTGAGGGAAAACCCTTTCTTTCGTTTCGTTTGTCTTTTTCAACAAAGAAAAAGAAATTCACGCTTGGCAAAATCTGCCAAGCCTTTTGTGCAACATGCAAAAATTGCTCAACCCTTGCAATTTTGCATTTCCGATTTAGATTTCTGAAGCATAAGGGCTAGCCCTAAGATTTCTAGCGTAACATCATTAGCTACAAAATTAATCCTTTCTTGTGACAGTATTGTAACGAAAATTGAAAATCTCCTAGAGACCCTCTTCATGAAATTCGATATTTGCAAATCGATTTGCAAGACCACTGCCAAATGAACGTGAGAATTTTTTTTCAAAGAAATTCGCCATAAACCCTATCTTAAAATACATGTAACCCACTTCAAGGTTACATGGTGCAAATTTGCGGATTATTTGGAAATGTCATGTTTTCCTCTCTACTGCCACAATGAGAGAAGCAAGCAAAATTTGCATATTTAAGATTGTTTTTAAATGATATGAGCCCATATCTGTAGCCAAAAAATAATGAATATTTAATTAGGCCAAAAAATTGGCAATGAGGAGGCTTTTGAAAAGGTCTTAATTAAATTTACGCAAAATTCCATAAGCAATTGACGCGGTCATGGATAGCATCAATATTTTTGTATAAATTATTGAAAAATGTCAAAATGTTCAATTAAGAGGGTAAAACATTTGCATAATTTTAAAAAGAAAATTAAAGTAGGAAACCTTTTTTGTCTCAAAGACACTTATTATGAAAAATGCAAGAGATTTTTTTTATAAAACAGAAATTCAGAAAAATTGTCTGCGTCATATTTTTCAAAAAAAAAAAAATTGCATGCGATATATATTTTTTCGAAAAAATTGCATGGGAGATTTTTTTGGAAAAAAAAATGCATGCGAAACTTTTTTGAAAAAATTTTTTTAAATTGTGCGTAGTACGTTTTTTTTTGAAAAAATTGTATGCGACATAATTTTTTTGAAAAAATCATATGCGACATATTTTTGTTTTCTTAAAAAATTTTGTTAGAGAAATTTTGTCTAAAAATTTTTTGTGAGAGAAATTTTTTATTTTAAAAAAAAATCTGTGTGAGGTATTTTTTCAGACAAAATTCTAGGCGAGATATTTTTTCTGACAAAATTCTATGTGGTATTTTTTCCTGAAAGAATTCGTGTAAGATTTTTTCTGAAAAGTTGGAAACCTTTTTAGTCTCAAAGACACTTATTATGAAAAGCGCAAGAGAAATTTTTCAAAAAAAAATTGTATGCGATACGTTTTTTGAAAAATTGTATTCGACATAATTTTTCTGAAAAAACAACATATGTGACATATTTTTGTTTTTTGAAAAAATTCTGTGTGCGATTTTTTTCTGAAAAGTAGGAAACCATTTTAGTCTCTAAGACACTTATTATGAAAAGCGCAAGAGAATTTTTTTTTTATACAAAAAATATTCAGCAAAACTGTCAGCGACATATTTTTCAAAAAAAAAAAAATTGCATGCGATATATATATTTTTTAAATTGTATGCGATACATTTTTTGAAAAATTTTATGCGACATAATTTTTTTGAAAAAATCTTAAGCGACATATTTTTGTTTTTTATTTAAAAAAATTTGTGTGAGAAATTTTATCTAAAAGAATTTTGTGAGCTACATTTTTTTTTAAAAAAATCTGTGTGAGGTATTTTGTCGGTCTAAATTCTAGGTGAGATATTTTTTCTGACAAAATTCTATGTGATATTTTTCCTGAAAAAATTCTGTGAGATTTTTTTCTGAAAAGTAGGAAACCTTTTTAGTCTCAAAGACACTTATTATAAAAAGCGCAAGAAAATTTTTTTTTTATAAAAAATATTCAGAAAAATTGTCAGCGACATATTTTTCAAAAGAAATTGCATGCGATATATATATAAATATTTTTAAATTGTTGCAATACAATTTTTTGTGAAAAAATTGTATGCGATACAATTTTTTGTGAAAAAATTGTATGCGATACATTTTTTGAAAAATTGTATGCGACATAAATTTTCTGAAAAAACAATACAAGTGACATATTTTTTTTTTGAAAAAATTTTGTATGAGAAATTTTGTCTAAAAAAATTTTGTGAGAGATATTTTTTTTTTTTTAAATCTGTGTGAGGTATTTTTTCGTACAAAATTCTAGTTGAGATATTTTTTCTGAAAAAGTTCTATATGATATTCCTGAAATATTTCTGTGTAAGATTTTTTTCTGAAAAGTAAGAGACCTTTTTAGTATCTAAGACACTTATTATGAAAAGCGCAATAGAATTTTTTTTATAAAAAAATATTCAGAAAAATTGTCAGCAACATATTCTTCAAAAAAAAATTGCATGCGATATATATTTTTTTTTAATTGTATGCAATAAATTTTTTTTAAAAAAAAATTGTATGCGATAAATTTTTTGAAAAATTGTATGCGACATAATTTTTCTGAAAAAACAGCATATGCGACATATTTTTGTTTTTTGAAAAAAAAATTGTGTGAGAAATTTTTTCTGAAAAAATTTTTTGTGTGAGATATTTTGTGTAAAAAAATTTTATGAGAGATATTTGTTTTTTAAAAATTTTGTATGAGAATTTTTTTTGAAAAAATTTTATATGAAATATTTTTCTGAAGAAATTCTGTGTGAGATAATTTTGTTAAAAAAATCATTTGTGAAATATTTTTTCTGAAAAAATTCTGTGTAAAATTTTTTTTACAGAAAATATTCTAGGTAAGATAGTTTTTTCTAAAAAAAATTGTGTGCGAAAAAAAAACAACATATGCGACATATTTTTGTTTTTTGAAAACATTTTGTGTGAGATATTTCGTCTAAAAAAATTTTGTAAAAGATATTTTTTTTTTTAAATTTTTGTGTGAGAATTTTTTCTGAAAAAATTTTGTATGAAATATTTTTCTGAAGAAATTCTGTGTGAGATATTTTTGTTAAAAAAATCCTGTGTGAAATATTTTTTCTGAAAAAATTTGTGTAAAAAATTTTTTCTGAAAAAATTTGTGTGAAATATTTTTTCTGAAAAAATTTGTGAGATTTTTTTCAGAAAATCGTTTTTTTTAAAAAAATTGTGTGTGAGAAATTTTTCTGAAAAAAATCTGTGTGATTTTTTTTTTGGAAAAATTCTGTGTGATTTTTTTTTGCAAAATTCTGCGTGAGGTTTTTTTTCTGAAAAAATTCTGTGTGAGATTTTTTTTTTTAATTCTTTGTGAGATATTATTTCTGAACGAATTGTGTGTGAGGTATTTTTCTAAAAAATTGCTGTGAGATAATTTTTTCAGGAAAAATTTTGTGTGAGATTTTTTTTTCGGAAAAAATTCTGTGTGAGTTTTTTTTTCAAAAAAAAAAATGCTATGTAAGTTTTTTTTTTTTGAAAAAATTATGTGTGAGGTGTTTTTTCTGACAAAATTCTATGTGAGATATTTTTTTTTTAAATATTGTGTGCGAGATTTCTTTCTGAATAAATTCTGTGTCAGGTACTTTTTCGGAAAACATTCTGTTTGAGATATTTTTTTCTGAAAAAATTCTGTGTAAGGTATTTTTTCTGAAAATTCTGTATTTTTTTCTCTGAAAAAATTCTGTGAGAGATTTCTTTCTGAATAAATTCTGTGTGAGGTAGTTTTTCCGGAAAAAATTCTTAGTGAGATATTTTCTTCTAAAGAATGCTAAGTGTGATATTTTTTCAGAAAAAATTCTAGGTGAGATATTTTTTCTGTAAAAATTCTATGTGAGGTTTGCTTTCTGTAAAAATTCTACGTGAGATTTTTTTTTGAAAAGTTTCTATGCTAGCAAAAAAATCTGTGTGAGGTATTTTCTCGGAGACTCGGGGATGTTGGCAATGGTTTTGGTTGGTTTTAAATTGGCAAAATCCAGGCTTATCTTGGTCTTTCTTCATCTCAAATGTGGACATAAACCTCCCCGCGGTGTCACCTGGGTAGCTGCCACTGGCGTATGTATTGGAGAATTATAGGGCAGGCATTTCTGCCATTCAGGAAGTGCAAAGGCTCGGGTGGGGCTTCTCAAAAACACGAAGAGGTGATGAACAGTGGGAGAAAATTGAAAAAACTAGTTTAAAAATATGCCATTTGAGAACGGATAGAGATAACGCCTCTTGCCAAGCCCCTAAAGTTGGTCCCATCTTCAAAATCCTTTTTTTGCTGGATAATGCTTAAAAAACAAAAAAAATCTAAGAAAAAACCGAGAAGAGATAATTGAGCAAATCTTTTTGAATCTTGTGTCCTTAAAAACACAAAATTAATTCCGCCCAAATTTTTTTCCAAAAATCCCCAAAATACCCCTATTTGCTTGAAGAAAGCACTCCCTGCACCGATGGTATAACAGCGCAATGGTAAAACATTGCCGACTCCATGGCAAGAGCCGCAACATCCGTACTTGGGTACCAAAAGCTTCCCCCCAAGCTACTGAAGCCAATAATCCGGCATACAGGGCAACATTACAGTCAGCAACAAAGGGCCAGGCGAAGGAGAGGTATCGGAAGAAAAGGAGAGAAAAGAAACGTCTCTTCCGCAGGAAGAAGAGGGAATTGGAAAGTCGTGAGTGTGAGCGAATCGAGATGTTCAGAAGTCAGAATGCAGTCCGAAAATTTTACCAAAGAATTAAACATCAAACCGATGGCTTTGGTACAGGCACATCCTCCTTTAGAGTGTGCTGAGGATATGAAAAGAACCCCTTTCCCAGCTGCTGGTGTCCGACATTGGAGGCGAAGAGGATACCGTAGAACCAATCCCTGATGATGGTATAGAATGTTTACCTCCAAGTAGGAATGAGGTTTAAGTAGCTGTGACCCGACCGAAGAACAACAAGGCAGCAGGAGCCCATGGGTTGCCGGCTGAACTGTTTCAGACCGTAGCCGACACGTTGATAAGGTGTATGCATCAGCTCATCTGCGCGAGAAGAACGCATACCCGATGATTGGAACCTCAGCATGCTATTTGCCGTACACAAGAAAGGAGACAAGAGGGAATGTCCCAACTACAGAGGAATAAGTCGCCTCCCCATCGCATACAAGATACTATTGAGCGTACTGTGTGAAAGGTTGAAATAATTGGGACCTATCAGTGTGGCTTTAGACCTGGAAAATCTACCATAGACCAAATATTTACACTGCCCCAAATCCTGGAAAATAACCTCTCCGAACCGTTCAATAACAAACGAGGTTTCAGACAGGGAGACAGTCTAACGTCTAATCTCTTTAATATCCTGCAGGTGTTAATAGGCATGACACACTACTCATAAGAGAACACATGATACTCGCCTATGCCGACGACATCGATATCATAGGTCGGTCAGCAGAAAGAAGCAAATGCAGCCTTTGACAAAAGTGGAAGTAAAGTAAAAGGTAAAAGTTTGGAAGTAAAAGGAGATAAAACAAAGTGGAAATGGAAAATGGAATTTACGGCACCGCCGTAACCGAAACAGATGCCACTTCGGATTGAGCAAGCTGCTGATGACCACAGCCATCCCTCGGTAGACGACATTACACTTTACCAGCAGCTGATACTACCCGTGCTATGGTATGACTCTGAAGCATGGATACTTGCGAAAGCCGATGAGGTAGTACTTGGAGTGTTTAAGAGAAAAATCCTTAGTTAACTATATGGAGCAGTCTGCGTTAATGGAGAATATAGGCGTCATATGAACCACGAGTTGTATGATGACTATGATATAATTAAACGCAACAAAATACAACGGTGACATTGGCTTTGCCAAGTTGTCAGATTGTCAGAGTTCCAGCAAAGATGTCTTTTGAAGGAGACCATAATAAAATGCGTAAAATGGGAAGACCAAACTCCAATGGAGTGACCAAGTGAAGAGCGACATCTCGAAACTGGATGTCATAGATTGGTGAGTCTCGAAGCACTTGGAATTCTATCCTACGTTCGGCTAGATGAATGAATTTGCTGTAATGGCCAACTAAAGAAAAGTAAATTTTTTTTTCTGTAAATTATTCTATGTGAGATATTTTTCCTGAAAATTTGTGACATATTTTTTCTGAAAATTTGTGACATATTTTTTCTGAAAAAATTGTCTGTGATATATTTTTTCCGAAAAAATTGTCTGTGACATATTTTTCTGAAAAAAATGTATGTGACCTATTTTTTTCTGAAAAAAATCTTTGGCAAATTTTTTCAGAAAAAAAATGTCTGTCACATATTTTTTCGGAAAAAATTGTCTGTGGCATATTTTTTCCGAAAAAATTGTCTGTGACATATTTTTTCTGAAACAAGTGTCTGTGACATATTTTTTCTGAAATAAATGTCTTTGATATGTTTTTTCTGAAAAAATTGTCTGTGACATATTTTTTCTAAAAAAATTGTCTGTGACATATTTTTTCTAAAAAAAATTGTCTGTGACATATTTTTTCTAAAAAATTGTCTGTGACATATTTTTTCTAAAAAATTGTCTGTGACATATTTTTCTAAAAAAATTGTCTGTGACATATTTTATCTAAAAAAGTTTTCAGTTACATATTTTTTTCTGAAAAAAATTTATGTGTCATATTTTTTCTGAAAAAATAGTCTGTGACAAATTTTTTCAGAAAAAAATTGTCTGTGACATATTTTTTCTAAAAAAGTTGTCAGTTACATATCTTTTTTGAAAAAATTGTAAGTGACCCATTTTTTTCATAAAAAATTTTCTGTGTCATATTTTTTCTTAAAAAATTTTCTGTGTCATATTTTTTCTGAAAAAATTCTCTGTGACAAATTTTTTCAGAAAAAATTGTCTGTGACAAATTTTTTCTGAGAAATATGTCTGTCACATATTTTTTCGGAAAAAATTCTCTGTGACAAACTTTTCTGAAAAATATATCTGTCACATATTTTTTCTGAAAAAATTGTCTGGCATATTTTTTCTGAAATCATTGTCTGTGACATATTTTTTCTGAATTAAATGTCTTTGACATGTTTTTTCTGAAAAAATTGTCTGTGACATATTTTTTCTAAAAAAATTGTCTGTGTCATATTTTATCTAAAAAAGTTTTCAGTTACATATTTTTTCTGAAAAAATTGCCTGTGACATATTTTTCTGAAAAAATTTTCTGTGACATATTATTTTTTGAAAAATTGTCTGTGATATAATTTTTAAGAAAAAATTGTCTGTGACATATTATTTTCTGAAAAATTTGTCTGCGACATATTTTTTTCTGAGAAAATTGTCTGTGACATATTTTTTTCTGAGAAAATTGTCTCTTGACATTTTTGTTCTGAAAAAATTGTTTGCGGCATATTTTTTGGGAAAAATTGCCTCGGACTTATTTTTTGTGAAAACGTTGTCTGTGAAATATTTTGGTCGGTTATATACTACTTTGAAAAAAAATTTCTGGCCCAATTGTATCACAAAAATTGTTTCTGACATCCATTTAATTAAAACAAACATTTGGCCTAAATTAAAAGGCTCCATAAGCCTAAGTAAATATTTTTATGCTAGCAACGTTTGAAAGAAGGTTTGCTTAAAATGTGTTTTCCGCACTCCAAACCATTTTCTTTTCTATAACATATCTACAAATCCCTCAAAGTAAACATTAAGAAAATCATTCGCCTATTTCTTTCAATAAGAAATAATTCGCCCGTAAAGTTACTTTTGCCATAATTCATTGTGCAGCCGCTGCGAATGCCCACCACCACCCAATACTCATAGCTGGACGGAAGTATTGGCAACAACAATGCTGATGGTATCCTACGATCTGCCAAGGGTCAGGATCTATTAGTTTAAATGATGACGCTGATGATGATGACTGTATGTCTGTCCGCCTTTAGCAAAAACTTGGCAAGCACACATGGCGTTTATAGAAATCTTAGTCTTTACCTGGCCTAAGTATGAGAATGTTTAGATAGCATCCATGCGAAATAACCGCGGGGTTTCCTTTATATATTAGTCTCTCTTAGATCAAACATTTAGGGGGTGAAAACTCAATACCAAGGCAATGGCCAAAAAGGACATTGGCAGATCATTGATCATCTTTTTAATGAATAGGAGTTTTTTTTAGGAAGTTTTTTAGAAAAATTTCACATTTAAATGTCCATTGTTCGACGTTTTGCTTCATCACCCCCAAGCTAATCCTATTGTTTGGTGGTGAAGATGGCCATTGATGAGACTATTGAGCTGTTAAATTCCAACTTAAATTCTTTTGGGTTTTTAAGGATATTTAAAATCACAACATTTTCCTATCTTCTTGAGAAATAATTGAGCAATTAACCAAATGTATGCAAGAAAATTTGAATTTGAGTGTTGTGATGACAAACAATGAAGGGGCATCCAAAGGTCAATTGGCTCATTTTAAGACACGGTCTCATAAAAAAAGACTCAAAAAGACCTCCCAGATGTGAAGAGAATATCACAAATGTAAGAAAGGTTTTAAATGATCGAAAAAAGTGACAGAGACAATTCTTTGGAAAAAAATATATCACGGACAAAATATGTCAGAGACAATTTTTAGGAATCACAAACAAACAATTTTTTCAGAAAAAATGTCACATACAATTTTTTCAGAAAAAATATGTGACGGAGAATTTTTTTAGAAAAAACATGTCACAGACAATTTTTGCAGAAAAAACATGTCACAGGCAATTTTTGCAGAAAAAAAATGTCAGACAATTTTTTCAGAAAAAATATGTCACAGACATTTTTTTCCGAAAAAATATGTCACACAATTTTTTCCGAAAAAATATGTCACACAATTTTTTCCGAAAAAATATGTCACAGAGAATTTTTTCAGAAAAAATATGTCACAGACAATTTTTTCAGAAAAAATATATCACAGACAATTTTTTCAGAAAAAATATGTCAAAGACAGTTTTTTCAGAAAAAATATGTCACACACAATTTTGTCAGAAAAAATATGTCACAGACAATTTTTTTAGAAAAAATATGTCACAGACAATTTTTTCAGGAAAAATATGTCACAGACAATTTTTTCAGGAAAAATATGTCACAGACAATTTTTTCAGAAAAAATTTTTTTTAAGAAATATTTTGTCACAGACAATTTTTCAGAAAAAATTTGACAGAGACAATTTTTTCAGAAAAAAATATGTCACGGACAAATTTTTCAGAAAAAATATGTCTATATTTTCTTTTTAGAAAAATATGTCATAGACAATCTTTTTACAAAAATATGTCACAGACAATTTTTTCAGAAAAAATATGTCACAGACAATTTTTTCAGAAAAAATATGTCACAGACAATTTTTTCAGAAAAAATATGTCACAGACAATTTTTTCAGAAAAAATATGTCACAGACAATTTTTTCAGAAAAAATATGTCACAGACAATTTTTTCAGAAAAAATATGTCACAGACAATTTTTTCAGAAAAAATATGTCACAGACAATTTTTCCAGAAAAAATATGTCACAGAAAATTTTTTTAGAAAAAATATGTCACAGACAATTTTTTCAGAAAAAATATGTCACAGCGATTTTTTCAGGAAAAATATGTCACAGACAATTTTTTCAGAAAAAATTTTTTTTAAGAAATATTTTGTCACAGACAATTTTTCAGAAAAAATTTGACAGAGACAAATTTTTCAGAAAAAAATGTGTCACGGACAAATTTTTCAGAAAAAATATGTCTATATTTTTTTTAGAAAAATATGTCATAGACAATCTTTTTACAAAAATATGTCAAAGACAATTTATTCAGCAAAAAAATGTCACAGACAATTCTTTTAGAAAAAATATGTCACAGAAAATTTTTTTAGAAAAAATATGTCAGACAATTCTTTCAGAAAAAATTTGTCGCAGACCTTTTTTTTAGAAAAATATGTCACAGACAAATTTTTCGGAAAAAAAAAGTCAGATTATATTTTCCGGAAAAATAAATATATTTTCATAAAAAATATGTTACAGACAATTTTTTCAGAAAAAATGTCACAGACAACTTTTCAGAAAAAATGTCGCAGACAATTTTTTTCAGAAAAAATGTCACAGACAATTTTTTTAAAAAAAATTTCACAGACAATTTTTTTCAGAAAAAATGTCACAGACAATTTTTTCAAAAAAATGTCACAGACAGTTTTTCAAAAAAATTTCGCAGACAATTTTTTCAAAAAAAATTTCACAGACAATTTTTTCGGAAAAATTATATCACAGAAAATTTTTTCAGATAAAATATATCACAGAGATTTTTTTTTTCAGAAAAAAATATTTCAGACAATTTTTTCAGAAAAAATTAGTTTGAGACAATTTTTTCAGAAAAAATATGTCACAGACAACTTTTTCAGAAAAAATATGTCACAGACAACTTTTTCAGAAAAAATATGTCACAAACAATTTTTTCAGAAAATATATATCACAGAGAATTTTTTCAGAAAAAAAAAATGTCACAGACCATTTTTTCAGAAAAAATATGTCAGAGATATGTGCGATATGTGTCATATTTTTTCAGAAAAAAACTTTGTGTGCCATATTTTTTCCAGAAATGTTCTATGCCAATAAAATGTTTTAAAAAAAAGTATGTTGCAGACCCTTTTTTAGAGAATTTAAGTCACAAAAAATTTTTGCCTTAAATCCTTTTAAGACGGCCATTAAATTCCATATTACCAAATGACCATTGACCCTATGGTTCATAAATTATTCCTAATGAGATGACTAAGTTCAGGCCAGATGTCTTTGAAGGTCGTTATGGTTTTTCTAGACCATGGATCAATGAATATTGTGGCAAAGATTCTTTACGGGTGAAGAAGACAATTTTCCACATTTCATGCAGTCGCAATTTTTATTGAATATCCTCCCTTGTGGTGCACGCTTTACAACTGTCATTATGAAAATTCTAATCCTTGAGTAATGGGTCAACAATTTTTTGTTTTTGAAGAAATGAAGAAATTTTTAGGTAAAAATCATTGAAATTTTTTGAAAATTTGCTGCCAAGCGACAACCCCAAAGCCAACTTATCATACCATAAATGCTAAAAGAAAAGGATTTTTTGTGAATAGAAAAGAAACCCTTTTTTAAGGAAAAATACAAAATAAGTAAGTCTTAGTCTTGATCCTTTCTCCCTAAACACACAAGCGATGATTGTTTGTGTTTCACCTTTGGACATAATTTCCTCAAGACTTGGGCATTTATCTTCGACCCAGGGCATAGGGGTAGTTTTTCCTCTCTTTATGGTAGTCCTAAGATTTAAGTAAGAAAAATGACATCATAAGACGTGACACATTGAACTGTGTGTGATCCCCTTTGGCAAAGGATCAACAACATGATGAAGATGATGAAGTGGCTATAGGCCACACATATGTGATTTCTGCAATTTTTCGATTTTGGCAATGTGCAAGAATTGAAAGCAAAAAAAAATTGCTAAGGTTTCTGCACCCTTTGATACCTGACATAGAATTTGCCATAGTATGTGTGTTTGCTTTTCAGGATATTTGATCGCTCGTAAATTTCTTCACTGCAAATGAAATCGAAATCCAACAACAGAAATCCTTTATTTTGCCCCTCATAGATCAATATCGCGTATTTAAGATTTGTTTCATTACTTCGAATTTCGCTAATGTTGTGAGAATTTTTTCTTAAAGATGTCCTTCTTCCTCTTTGACGGGTTCATGCTTTCCTTTACATTGTGCAATGATGCAGGAACTATAAGCGACAGAAGCCTTAAATATCCTTGCAGTGAGTGAGAAAGGGTTCCGCCCTTGTCTACTTTGTTGAGTCTTTTAGCTATTGAAAAGCGATGGCAATGACATTTTATATGAATTTCTCTTCTTTTCCTCAATTATTTATAGAAAATTTCAAGAATTTCGTTTTAATTTTTTTTGCTTCAAACAAAGGTTTTGTAATGAAACTTGATATTTTGTGTTTCCAAAGGAAATAACTATGTGTTGAAAAAATTTGCAGCTATTTGTACCATTAATGACATATTTCTCCTGAAAATAATGTCTCTGACAAAGTTTTCTGAAAAAATTGTCTCTGATATATTTTTTTCTGAAAAAAATTGTCTCGTGAAATATTTTTTCTGAAAAATTGCCTTGTGGCATATCTTTTCTGAAAAAATTGTCTCTGACGTATTTCTTCTGAAAAATTGTCTCTGATATATTTTTTTCTGAAAAAATGTCTTATTACATATTTTCTTCTGAAAAAAATGTCTCGTGACATTTTTTTTTCTGAAAAAATGGTGTGTGACATTTTTTTTCTGAAAAAAGGATGTGGCATTTCTTTTCTAAAAAAATTGTCTGTGACATATTTTGTCTCATGTCTCATATTTTGTCTGTGACATATTTTTTCTGAAAATGTTGCCCCTGAGACGTTTTTTCTGAAAAAATTGTCTGCGCCATATTTTTTCGAAAAAAATTGTCTGTGACATATTTTTTCTGAAAAATTTGTCTGTGATATATTTTGTCTCATGTCTCATATTTTGTCTGTGACATATTTTTCCTGAAAAAAATTGTCTCGTGAAATATTTTTTCTGAAAAATTGCCTTGTGGCATATCTTTTCTGAAAAAATTGTCTCTGATATATTTCTTCTGAAAAATTGTCCCTGATATATTTTTTTCTGAAAAAAATGTCTCGTGACATATTTTCTTCTAAAAAATGTCTCGTGACATTTTTTTTTCTGAAAAAATGGTGTGTGACATATTTTTTTCTGAAAAAATTGTTTGTGACATAGTTTTTCTGAAAAATTTGTCTGTGACATATTTTTTCTGAAAAATTTGTCTGTGACATATTTTGTCTCATGTCTCATATTTTGTCTGTGAAATATTTTTTCTGAAAAGGTTGTCTGCGACATATTTTTTTGAAAAAATTATTTGTGCCATATTTTTTCTGAAAAAAATTGTCTGTGACATTTTTCTTCTAAAAAAATTGTCTGTGACATATTTCTTCTGTAAAAATTGTCTATGAAATTTTTTTCTGAAAAAATTGTCTGTGACATACATTTTCTAAAAAAATTATCTGTGACATATTTTTTTTTGAAAAATTGTCTGAAAAATTTTTTTGAACAAATTGTTTCTGAGATATTTTTCCTGAAAAAATTGTCTCTGAGATATTTTTCCTGAAAAAATTATCTTTTTCTTATCACATATATTTTTTCTGAAAAAATTGTCTCGTGGCAAATTTTTTCTGAAAAATTGTCTCGTGACATATTTTTTCTAAAAAAATTATCTCTGACATATTTTTCTGAAGAAATTGTCTGTGACTTATTTTTCTGAAAAAATTGTCTGTGAGACATTTTTTCTAAAAAAAATTTCTGTGACATATTTTTTCTGAAAAAATTGTCTCAGATATTTTTTCTGAAAAAATATCTCTCAGATATTTTCCTCGAAAAAGTATCATTGACATATGTTTCCTGTGTCCATCTCCTTTTTATTTCAAGCCTTTTTAATCTGTTGATTATATTTTTTATCACATTCTAAAAAACTCACAGAGAAACCTCAAAATATTTGCCTTTAAACTAACAATCTGACCGCCCATTAACGTTAAATGTTAGTGATTTCCCTTTGACTTCATACAAAAAGAATTTTCATCCGCAAAATGACCATACAATAAATTAACATAATTTCCTTTTTCCCCCAAATAAAACACTTTAAAAAGTTTGAATAAATTAACCCAAATGGATAATAAACTTGTTATGAATTTTATGCCAGTGATTTTACTTGCCTTCCTTCTGTACATCGCACGTGACCAACTGACCAAGCCGGTTGACTAAGTGAGTTTTAAAGATTGTGTGGTGACAATCATGCCCAATAACAATAACAATAACAATAACAAAAACATCATCACCATCAACATCAACATAAAGATGTAAACAAATGAACTGACCAGTGTTAAACCCCCTCCCCAAGGAATTTAAACGACCAAAAACGATGAGTGTGAACAAAGATCGTGTTTCAATGGTCAGTGTTTAAAGCTGTAGGCAATAACAATAACAACAACAACACATGACCATGTGTGTCGACCATATGTGTCTGCCAGGCGTCTACTTCAAGAGTCCGGTTGGCTTGCATTGTTTTAGTGTGTTGGTGTTTTTAGTTTGCCTTTGCCAACTCATTCACTCACTTGCTGGATTTATGAGATGACGAGAACACATTGTTGTTGGTCAGTTAAGGGATGTTTGTTTTTGTTCTGCAAAGTAAATGAAGGGATTTTTTTTAAGCAGTTTAAGGGCATTTTAACAAGTTTTTGTAGGATTTATTTTCTGAATATGGTTGGCAATGAATGAATAAAGTGAAGTGTTGGCAACTTTTAAGTCATTCTAACGGGAATTATGCAAGAAGACTGCGTTGTTAAGAATTGTTGTTGATTATACGCCACCGGATTGAGAGGGATAGTATGGAAGATGGGTTTTAAAGCATATTAATCTGGTAGGTATTAAATTTAATTTAATCGTTGGATAGAGAGAGAGAGAGAAAAAGAGAGACAGAGTGAGTGAGTATAGAAAAAAGAAAGGTTAAGAGGAATTTGTTTATAATTTGAGTATTCAAAATAAAAAGTCTTTATTTTTATGTTATTATTTTAAAACTAAAAATTTATTTTTTTGCACTAAAACACTTTGGAAAAACATTAAAAACATCATCACTTACAACTATTTTTAAGAAAAAAAAAACACCCAAAATATGATCATCCTTTTAAAGCAAAAAATTTTGGATTTCTAAGAGTATCCCTTTAAGAAGAAAGTCCCCTTAACAAAAGTGCTTGTCACATAGAAAATGTAACGAATTTTTGTTAAGCATTTTCTAAGCCAGCAAAATGTTCTGCTGATGCTGTGCTGATGTTGTCTCGACCATGGAAAAAAGGGTTGAAGTCTTTTGTAACAAAGCTGGACCGCGGCCAGATTTATGAGAAAAGAACAAAGGATTCAGGGCATTGTTTTCATAGCCAAGAAAACCAGTTTTGGCACGTCAGTTTTATAATTAGTGTTGATAAAAAATCCAATGCCTCTTTCAATTTCCAGCAGCTTCCGCAGATTTGATGAATGAATAGCATAAAATGCAGCTAACTCTAGCCATAGTAGTATGAATAGTATGCTTTATTCATACTTTAGAAAAAAAGGTGGAAATTTAAAACCAGTTTTTAAATAAATGCAGAGAGCAAAGAGCTTACCAGTGGTCCAGATTACCAAGTAGTGATTTAGGGTATTTGGTCAATGGTTATGCATCGCATGCGCACATGCCATGCAATCCACTGATGATGATCAGCATAGCCATATCTAAAGAGTAACTCACTCACACATGTCTGCTACATGTTGGGAGGCAGAGAGGTAGTAGTTTCATTTCAAAGCCCTAGAGATGAGACATTTGTATGTTTGTGTTATGCAAACGACGCATTGACGCTTTGACCGTGTAACAAACTGTCTAACCGTTGGTCTGTCCTTCGTCCACTTTTTATCGTAAGACCAACCGGTTTTTTTTTACCTTTCAGATAAAAAGGGTTGTTTAAATTTTTTTTTTTAATAATTTAAGGTCATTCTAGTACCGTTTTCCCAATGACACTTGAAGCTGTTAGCAAGAAAGAGATAAGGAGAGTGAAAGAGAGCGGCTACTAGGCTCATTTGCCCAAAATGTGTTTATAATTTGTAGACCATGGTCCTGCATTTGTTTGAATGCCCATGTTCGCTTGCTCGTACGTTCGTCCTTTGGCCTCAGCCACCAACCCGAGTGTGCATGTAATTTCTATTGTAGCTTTAAATTGTTTTGAACTTTGTTGGGTGGCTACCATCATCATTTGTGTATTGGTCTACTGTTAATGTTTATGTTTTTTATTACATTTGTATGTATGTGTGTATATGCTGCAATTCATTCTCTTGAAGGCAACCACTGTAGCCACTGTAGGTGTGATGATGCATGGCATTTGAACGACGGTTTTTTCTCTAAAGGCAAAATGTCAACCAATTTTTCTTTGGACAAAATTGAAAAAAAAAATTTTTAAGAAAAAAAAAAGATATTGAATTATTTTGTCTATATTTGTCTAAATTTCAATAAAATGTTCAATAAAAAATTCCCTTAACCCATTAACAAGAAATTGTCAAATTAATACCCCAAAATAGAAATACAGAAAATTTCTAGTCCGAGTTGGGAAAAGATGTATCCGACATCTCAATTAGCAAAAATTGAAGAAAATACTTTTATTCAGTAGAGCCTTAGGAAGGATTCACTCATTATACATGTTATTATACATAACGGAAAACTACATGGAAAATTTCAGCCAAATCGGACAAAAATTGCGGCTTCCAGGGGCTCAGGAAATCACATCGGGAGATTGGTTTATATGGGTGCTATATCTAAATCTGAACCGGTATGGCCCATCTGTAATCTCCGACGACTTACGTCAATAGTTAGGATCTGTGCAAAATTTCAAGTGGCTAGCTTTATGCGTTCAACCGCTATCGTGTTTTCGGCAGACGGAGGGATATGGCTAGATTGAGCAGAACATCGAGACGGGGGTTTTAGACCAATATTTCGAGGTGCAACAAACGGAGTGACTGGATTATTATACCCCCATCTTATGGTGGTGGGTATAGAAAACATGATTTGTTTATGATTTAAAAATTTTTAATTTCTTTATATAAAAATGTTAACAAATTTTTTGTTTAAATACATAACTTTTTTTTTGGTTAAAATAATTTCTACTTTAATATAAATGCTCTAAATAAAATATATATGAAATTTCATCAAATTCGGACTGGGGAATCGATAGTCAGTCATTAATAGTTTAAGCCAGGATATGACATTTTCTTTTAAGACAAAATTTTAACAAAAATTTCTTTAAAGACAAAACCTTATTAAAATTTTCTTAAATATTTTCTCAAAAGTCAAAATTTCCTAACAATTGTATCTTGAGGCAAATTTTTTTTATAAAATTTTCTCTGAAAACAAAATGTCAATAAAGTTTTCACCAAAGGGAAATTTTCTCTGGAGACAGCATTTGTTATAAAAGTTCCCAGAAATCAAGAAAATGCATTCACGATGTAATGATTGGATATGAAAATGCGTCCATCGCTTCTGAAGTAATGCCAACAACTGATTAAAAAGTTGTTCCCAAAAGTAGTCCGTCTATGACTTAAACTTCGTTACCATATTTGCCACGTGCTAACAAAAAAAAAAGACCTTCACCATATGAAATAGAATTTTAAAATCACGATGACCTTTCCCTCCCTCCTCATACCAGTTTGACCACTGATGACACGCTTTTTATGAGCATCATCCTTTTCTTTCAACCTTTGTAATGTGTTTTGCTTAAAATCCCTATACCTACTACGAATGGTCAGTTATGATTGGCAACTCATCCATTGTTTACAAAAAAATTTAAAATTTGTTAGATACCACAGCACACTTTGGGTAGGCATTAATTTGCTGCAGTTAAGATTTGATGTGAGATTTTTTTTGTTGAAAAAATTATACTTTTTAATGGAAATATGTGTTTAGAGCATAGATGGGCAGAATACACACCCGCACATAAATTCCTACGTCCGCTGAATAGTAAAAACGAATAGAGGCACCCGGACAGTATAAACAACTTCGTGGGGCTTCGTTCGAATGGATTCAATTAGTCGATGTTTGATGATACTCACACAAACACAGTTTGGTATTTTCAACAGTGTTAGTGTGTCCATCTCTGGTTTAAAGAAAAATTTCGTAGAAATTTTGTATTTAAACCATTTTTTTTTAATTTTGTATTCAGAGAAACTTTCGTTGAAATTTTTTATTTTGAGGAAATTTTCTTGATTTTTGTCTTAAAGAAAAGTTTCATAAACTCTGGTGATTAGATACAATTTTCGCTTTAAAGAAAATTTAAGTTTAAGCATAGAGCCCTAAAAACATGTGCGAAATACAAATACATACATTACAATTAGATTTCATTAAGAAACGGATCTGAAAATATCGGATTAATTTGCAATGAATTAACAAAAAGAAAAAACACAGCAAATTGTTGTTGGTTTTTATTTAGGAACCGTTATTTGTGTCATTGCAAAGTCATTAGATATGTAGGTGAGAGTATGAGAGGTAACAATAAGACGTATAAGAGAAAGAGTATGGTAAAGAGATCACTGTTGATGTGTGGGTGTCAGGGTTGCCAGAATAATTTGGATGAAAATCAACACTTTTCAAGAAAAAAGTCGGCATTTTGAACTTAAATTTTAAAAATCGGCACAACATCGAAACATTTGTTTTTAAAATAAAACCTAAAGCTTTAATAAAAAAAATAAGTAATAAGGTCTTGAGTTTTGCTTGGTATGTACTTGGGTTGGGTATGTACCCACCATAATGGATATCTTTTTGACCCGGATAAAAAATACATCCTATATGATTTTCAACTATGACAATATTTTTTTTGGCGAAATCATATAAATATGCTTCATTCATATGATCAAGCAGGAGATAGGTTTAAATGGTAGATATAACGAGATATGGATCGATTTAGACCGGAATTGACGCGGATGTCATGGGTCTTATACCGCTCTTAAAACCAAATTTTGGCAAATGAAGTCAAAAATGCGTCTAGAATGAATTCAAGTCTAAAGATCGATTTTCATGGCAGTTATGTCCAAATTACTTCAGATTTGGAGTATATTGGGAGTATATAAAGGGTCAAAATAAGCTTTAAAAGAGAAAAAAATTTATTAGTAGTCCTGTATTTATGGAAATTATATAAAAATGGTTCCTTATAACTCTCTGTTACCAATTTTAGCCGAATCTGGTAAAAAAATACACCTACGCCTTTTGTACTCTAAACCAGTAAGGAAAGGCAAAAGTCGTGCGGTGCCGACTTTTTAATACCCTACACCTACCCTATAAGTACAAAGTGGGAGCTATCTCTAAATCTGAACCAATTTTGATGGATCTCGGCGGATTTTTTCAGATGGGTTGTTAAACAACCCGTATCAATTTTCGAGCACAGCAAATATGTTGAAACAGTAATAACTACGGATGACAAATGACAACATTATTCTGGCAAGAAAAGAGGCTCAGTATACCTCTTTATGACACGGTTCATAAAGATTATAAAACAAAGAAACCTCCCCTAACATAAACAGACTTTAAAACCACGATGACCATTCCAGTTTCAACTGAAATGACCACTGATGGCACGCTTTATCTATGTGTATCCTTTTATGTCTCATCAACAATGAGCTGGCGCTATTCAACAACCATCTACATTAAGAATGGTCAGTTATAAGTTGTCCTTCTGCTTATTCTTTTGTGACAATGAACATAATATCAATAGCGAGAATGACCATTAATGGTGGCACACTTTTCATATACGAGTACATATCCTTTTTTCTTCAATTTGAATTTCTATGTTATTTGAACGAGATGTAAAGAAGGGTTAGTTGGACGTTTTGTAGAGCTACTTTATATCTTAACAGGTTGGTCTTGGCTACGTGCTCAATTTCAGCCAAATCGGACAAAAATTGCGGCTTCCAGGGGCTTAAGAAGTCAAATTGGGGGATCGGTTTATATGGGAACTATATCAGGTTATAGACCGATTTAGACAGTACAGCCAAATCAGACAAAAGAAATCTTCCAGGGGCTCAAGAAGTCAAATCGGGGGATCGGTTTATATGGGAGCTATATCAGGTTGTAGACCGATTTAAATGGAATGACTAGATAAGTATACGCCCATCCTATGGTGGTGGGTATAATAAAAACTAGATTGTCAAAACTAGACATTCTAGAATGACTACGGGCATAGGAAAAACGAATACAAGCACACGGACAGTATAAACAACTTCGTTCGGCTGCCTCAATTTCAAAGCAATTTCATTTAATTGATGTTTGATGATACTCACACAAACACAGTTTAGTCTTTTCAACAGTGTTAGTGTGCCCATTACTGATCTAAAGTATTCTAATGAGACTAGTTAAACAAAAGTTTGCTTGTCATACGAATACATGGTCATGTTTGCAGAATATTTATATGCTGAATATTTACGAAAATTAGATTTCATTATTCTGAATCTCTGAAAATATCTATTTAAGTTCCAATAAACTAATAACAAGAAGAAACGAAACAAATTGTTGTTGCTTTGTTACTAAAGCATCCGTTATTTGTGTCAATGCAAAGTCATGTTATGGGAGCATTGTATGGGTGAGAGAAAACAATGAGAGAAAGAGTACAAGTATGCAAATAGAATTCACTATTGCTGTGGGTGTGTTGTGGAGGTTAGTAATAAGTAGAGAAAGAGTATGCTAAAAGAAATCACTATTGTGTGGAGGTGAGTAATGTGTGTGGCCCTACTTGGTATTGGTTAGCATGTTTTTGGAGATCAGCCTATTGTTTAATCCTCGGCTATAGACTATGGCGTATGCTGAATTTGCATTAGGTAGGTATTAAGATCGTTCACTATGGAAAGTTCATTGTTTTTTAGTGAGGAAATCCTAAAAAAGCGTTTTTTTTCAATAAGAAGATACACAGGCAACACTCCTATCATATGTTTTACCACCAGCATTGCCGCCAATCATTATTTTGGTAAATTGTGTTGTTTGCGTAGTGTTTCCACGAAAAATTAAAGTGAAAGAGCTATATTTGATAACAATTGTCATTTATTTAAAAGAAAATGAACGAAAATGCAGCGAAAATTCTTTTTTTAAACATGTTGGCCCAAGTTGAAAAACGTTTTGTGCACGCTTTTAAGGAATTTCAAATTTCCACTCGAAAAAGAACTTAGTGGCACATATGAAATTGTTTTCAGGAATTTTTTCACTATTTTCATACCCCCCACCATAGGATGGGGTATACAAATTTCGTCATTCTGTTTGTAACACCTAAGATATACGTCTAAGAGCCCATAAAATATATATCCTTCGTCATGACATTTTAAGTCGATCTAACCATGTCCGTCCGTCCGTCTGTCGAAAGCACGATGACTTTCGAAGTAGTAAAGCTAACTTCTTAAAATTTTGCACATATACTTTCTATTGGTGTAGGTCGGTAAATGGGCCAAATCGGTCTATGCTGGGATATAGCTGTCATATGACCCGATCTTGGAACTTGACTTCTTGAGTCTCTAGAGGGCGCATTTCAATTACTGTACTAAGTATGATTTAAATCGGTTCATAACCTGATATAGCTGCATATAAACCGATCTAGGGTATTGACTTCATCAGCTTTTAGAGGGCGCCATTCTTATCCGATTTGGCTGAAATTCCCATGAGGTGTTTTGTTATGATTTGCAACAACTGTGTTAAGTATGGTTTAAATCTGTTCATAACCTGTTAAAGCTGCCATATAAACCGATATTGGAATTTGACTTCTTGAGCCGTTAGAGTGCGCAATTCTCATCCGATTTGGCTGAAATTTTGCACGAGGTGTTTTATTGGGACTTCCAACAACTGTGCTAAGTATGGTTCATATCGATTCATAAGCTGGTATAGCTGCCATATAAACCGATATTGGATTTTGACTTCTTGAGCCGCTAGAGGGCGCAATTCTAATCCGATTTGGCTGAAATTTTGCATGAAAGGTTTTGTTATGACTTCCAACAATCGGTATGGTTTAAATCGGTACATAACTTGAAATAGATGTCATAAAAACCGACCTGGAATCTTGACTTCTTGAGCCTCTAGAGAGCGCATTTCTCCGATTTGGCAGAAATTTTGTACTACGACTTCTCCCATGACGTTCAACATACGTTTCCAATATGGTCTGAATCGATCTATAGCTTGATACAGCTCCCATATAAACCGATCTCCCGACTTTGCTTCTGGAGCCACTAGAGGGCGCAATTCTTATTCGAATGGACTGAAATATTATACAATGACTTCTATAATGTTCAGCATTCAATACATTTATGGTCCGAATCGGACTATAACTTGATATAGCTCGACAAATGCTATCCATGGTGGAGGGTATATAAGATTCGGCCCGGCTGAACTTAACATGCTCTTATTTGTTTTTTTGGAGTTTCACTGTGAAAACTGAAGTTAATACCCACATTTAGGGAACATTTTATTGAGATTTTGTCTTAAAGTTGAATTTTGTTGAAATTGTAGTAAAATTTTGTATTTAGAGAAAATTTTTATTGAACATTTGCCCCTACTTTTGTTTATTGTTCTGATCGATTCATAAACTACTCCTCCGAATATGGTTTATTGAAATTTGACTAAAGGCTTTTAAAATTCGTTTGTGACAATTCTAAGTAAAATTCTTTGTTATGCTAATATTTGTAACGTATTGCAACAGACAAAAAATCAAAGAATTTAAATACACCAACAAAGTTTTCAATTTCACCAACGCCTTTGCATGTAGCGTTTGTCATTTGAAGCCTTAGTGAATTTTTCCCAACAACCCGCACCTTTAGCATTAGCAGCTGGTGGCGGCGACACAACATAGCTCATCAATGCCATTTATTGGTTTATCCCAGGGACTTGCTTATTGATCTCCTACAAGGACAACAAAAGTGAAGAACAAAAGTGCAGAAATGAGAATTTCACAAAATTTGCATAATTTTGATATGGGTGCGCGTGCGCCAAAGCAAGCTCATAGAAATGACACACATTGCTGTCAATGAAAAAAAAACTATAACACAACACTTTGTATACGATTTGATGGTATTTGCATTTATCGAAAACAAATGAAAAAAAAGGGGATGGATGGTGGAAACGATTGGAAAAAATCGATTTGCGAACAACAGGTCATTTGCATAATAATAATGATTTTGAATGGGATTTATGAACATGCACACATAGGCACATGCACACACACACAACCATACCTATATAACCTTAAAACTATTTTTTTTATCGTAGACCGTGCATCATGGCAAGATTTATGGTTTGCAAAAATCTATTTTTTCTTTTTGCACATGGCAAATTTCAAAATGGCGTTTTTTGGCAGATTTTTTTTCGATTTTCATTAAATGAAGCATAACAAACATTACATTTTATTCGATTTTATGGCTTTTGTTTTCATTTTTTTTAATTTGTGACCAGCATATTGTTAAAAATGGCAATATTTGCAAAAAAATTGTGTGGGCATTTGTTTTTGCTTTTAGGGGTAGCAAAAAGAGTTGCCAAAGAGCTCTAACTGCTCTTATGAGAGACTTTTCAAAAACCCGAGAGAACAAGTCATTGCGAATTCTCTTATGTTAAGAGAACAAACCACTTACAATTAACTCTCTTGGGCAACATATCCATTGCAAGAGATCATCGATTTAATTAATTTTTAAATAAAATTTTCTTAACCTGAAAAAAAAACAAAATTTCAACGATTTTATTAATTTTTTATTTTATTAACCTTTGTCATATAGTATTCTAATGTTGGCATTCCATTTGTAAGTCAAAGTCAAAGTTTACATATCACAGTTTTATAGTATGTTTATTTGACAGTTCTATAAAGGAATCTGTCAAATAAGCCTACTTTAACGCTACTTTAAATTTTGTAAATATGGGCAATAGTCTTGCGTCTGTTTTTCAGCCAACCTTCGAACTAGAAATCTAGGCACCTGAAATTTATGTCGCTTTGGATTGTAAATGGGTCACAATGGTTCATGTTTTGATAATCGCTCTTCCGATTTGACTTTGTAGGCATGGAGTTCAGAAATTTGAGTCGATTTAACTGACAAACAAATTTGGTTCTGTTACGACTTACAATATAAGTTCTAAACATTATTCTACCTGATATAACCCTCAAATAAGCCCAAACGGGATTTGCCTTATTAAGCACATGCTCAGCGCAATGTTTAGTCGAGTCGGGTGAAATTTTCCAAATTTTGCATATGTATCAAGCAAGCTCTGAATCGGATAATGTGGACAACTTTTTGTTGTAGCGACTTAAGCTTAAATAGCGGCTTTAGCCACACTGTAAACGGCTGTTCACTATTGTGAATGACTAACTATATATCAGTCTCATGGTTGTTCATGGTCCACAAAAACCACCTTTAATTCATGCCCGATGAAAAAAGAACGAGATGCAACTTTTATTCGGTACACAACTACATAAATACAAACATAGCTCTACTTTTATAAAATTTAACTATAAAAAAATAAGCTGTCAGCAGAATGACTCTGGATAAAATCAGACTAACCACAAAATCGTCATTACGTGCAAAAACAGCAAGGCGGGAAGTATTTTTAAACGACTTTGCACTTGAAGCAAATCTAGCTATGCGACGAGATTTCGGAAATCTCGTGTTTTACAAATAGGTTTCCCATACATTTTTAGTGTGACCAAATCTACTTATTTGAGAAGATTTGCAGCAAATCTCCATCGAAATTCAAATGCACACTGCTACAAATGCAGTGTGATATGAAAAATACCGGTTATTATCGATAGTTTTGGGCAGCACTTTTTCTTAACACCTGACAAATTTCTTAATGAAATTTTAAAATTTTGTAGTCTAATTGAAAAAAAAAAATCGCTTCACAAATTTAATTGCTGAACACAATAAAAATGCAAATCACAATAAAAACGCTGTCAAAAACATCTCTGTTGACAAATTCAAATCACTTGATTAGTAGTGTAAAGGGGTTTTTGAGATTATCTCAAATCAAGTGGATTTGGGTTCTAGTGTAAACGAGGTTTTAAGCTTAAACAGCAGCTTTAGCTACACTGAATACAGCAGTACACAATTGTGAATGACTATACTACAGCTGTAGATGAAGGCGATGAAAGGTCGGTTGACGTAAAAGTTTGCATGAGAGTAAGCACAGCCCATTCTCTCTTTTGCTATTTATTTCAATTAAGCAGCTGGTTTTCATAAAACAGCTCTTCGATATTGCAAATTTCTGCTGGGAAAAAACCTCCAGTAGAAATTTGAAAGCTTTTAATTAAAAAACTTTCAAAATTTTACTCACTCTCACGCACTCTCCTGCACTCATCTGCTGGCAAATAAAGTACGCGAACGACTTCCAGTTAACACAAATCGTTATTCATATTCATGTCATTATTAAAGTTGTTGCTGTAAAACAAAGAAACACACAAAATAGTCAAATAAATTAATAACTTTTAAATAAAAGTGTTTTTTTCTATTAAGAAATCGGGAGCTCTTTTAAAATTAGGGTACCTTACTGCTTTGCAGGGCAGAGTTATGCGAAATTTCAACTAAGAGCATGGTCCTCAATTACCAACTATAAAACGCGACCAAATGGAGAAAAGTTGGATTGAGGTGATAATGTGTTAACCCCTACTATCGATCATATCTTTAGAATCTATTCGTGCCGTCACATGGCGTATCGCTTCACGAGCTTCAATTTTTATTTGGAACACCACTAGTAGTACATTATATAATTAATATTTAAGAAGAGCAATATATAATTATATAAATAATATAATTAATACTTAAGCAGAAATGACTTTGGATAAATCAAATTAACAACAAAATAGTCATGATATACAACAAGGCGGGGAGTATGTTTAAGCGACTTAATCTTAAACAACAGCTTTAGCCACACTGAACGCGTCTGTTCACTATTGTGAATGACTATGCAACAGCTGTCAACATTTTTTTTCTACCTTGTTGACCACTTGTACGTTAATCTGTATAAAATATAAGTTCGCTGGCTAAGGCTACAAAATGATGTTCATATAACTGACCCTCCTCAACATCTTATTCAAATAATAAGGGAATGAATTTAAAAAAAGGAAAATTACGTAAGTGAAAAGTGTGCCACCATTAATATTCATTATGTTTGCAGACACAATGTCCACTTTGGCCTAAGAATTAGCAGAAGGAAATCTCATAACTGACCGTTCTTAATGTGTTTGGTATTTGGATGGCTGCACCCCAATGTCTATGACAGATAAAAGGATGTACAAACAAAGTGTGCTATAGTGGTCAGTTGAGTTAAGAAATAGAATGGTCACTGTGGTTTTAAAATTACTTTTCGTAAAGGGAAGTTTCTTTGTTTAATGATCTTTATAAACACGTGACGTTTATTGTCACTCTTGTCTAATCGGAAAAAAATTTTATTTTTATATACATACTTTTTTGAAAAATTTTTTCTCTAAAGAAAATTTTGTCAACATTTTTCATCCACAATTTTTATTTATTGTTTTTTGGTTTTTAGAAAATTTTGTCAAAATTTTGCTATTATAGAAAATTTTTTCAACATTTTTATTAATTGAGTAGATATAGCCATGTCCGTCTATCGAAATCACATTAGTGATCGAACAAATAAAGATATCCGCTTGAAATTTTCGTGCCTCTCTCATATTGACGTATTGCTATGAAGATTACAAGGACTTCTGTTCTGACTTCCAACATCCATGCCAAAATCCTCATTTTGCTATCGTTTTTCAAGGCTGATTGCGGCTTTTTATCAGTGCCAAAGGTTTTCAAAGCTGATTTAGCAGCCCCTAAGAAAAATTCTTTTTAAAGGCTTGTTGTTGTTGTCGTAGCCACATGGTCATGTGGAGGTAGTGATCTTCGTCACGTTCCATAGATGAGCAAGCTCGTTCCGGTTATTTAAAGTCACCATATCAATATCACAGGCACTCACTGAGGCTCGCCACTCGATAGCGCTGATTGTCCCCGATTGCAATTGCTTCTAATCCGTATACGAAGCATTGCCTATCTGTGCCATCGGGTTTCGAGGCTGATTCCTCATTAGTGCCATTGTTTTTCAGGGATAGTACGGGTTCCTCACAAGAGTCATCGTTTTTTTTCAAGGCTTGAGGGGCCCTCCCTCATGAACACCAACATTTTTTCAAGGCTGATTGTTTTTTTGAAAGCTGGTCTAGTCCCGTCATCAGGGCCATTGAATTTTGAGGCTGGCAAAAACTGCAACTGCCCATCATCATTCCATAAGGGAACAGCGGGGCAAACTTCTGACATATCAATGAGGGTTATTCTATTCAAGTTTAAGATCAATGATAATGGGCCTGCTTTTTATAGCCGCGTTCGAAGGGGGTGTCTTAGTGCGACACCTCTTTGGAGAGAAGTCTTCACATGGCTGCCATACCAAATGGTACAGTACCATACAAATATGGACAGCATCTGGAGGGGATAACCTCCGGTGAATTTTATTCAGATGTTATCGTCAGTATTAGACCCCACGTCTTTAGCGTCATAGGCGGCCACGCTCATCTCTGCGCTATGGTCCCTTTTTTAAGGGCCAAATTTTTAAGTCTGGTTGGTGCCCCATACTCAGTGTCATAGTTTTTTCGGAGCTGTTTAATGTTTAATTATCAGTGCCATGGCTTTATTAGGATGTTTGAGGCTCTCATCAGCGCCATGTCTTTTCAAGTATGGGTTGGGCCCTCATCAGCGCGATGTCTTTTCCAGCATGGTTTGGGCCCTCATCAGCGTCATTGCCTTTTCAAGCATGGATTGGGCCCTCATCAGCGTCATTGTCCTTTCAAGCATGGTTAGGGTCCTCACCAGTGCCATGTCTTTTCAAGCATGATTATGGCTCTCATCAGCGTCATTGTCTTTTCAAGCATGGTTTTGGCCCTAATCAGCGCCATGCCTTTTCAAGCATGGTTTGGGCCCTCATCAGCGTCATTGTCTTTTCAAGCATGGTTTGGGCCCTCATCAGTGTCATTGTCTTTTCAAGCATGGTTTGGGCCCTCATCAGCGACATTGTCTTTTCAAGGTTAGTTTGGGCAACTAATCGGTTTATTATCAGTTATTATAACCTTTTTCATAGAATGGGAGTATACTAGTCTACTCAGTATATATATCTTGATTGTCTTGACGGATTCGTTGGGGATTGCAAATGAGCCAAATCAGTTCAGATTTGGATATAGCCCCCTAATGAACCGACATATCCATATGACTTCTTGAGTCCTTAGAGGATCGCCTTGACATTCGTTTGGAATTGCGAATGAGGCAAATCGGTTCAGATTTGGTTATAGCCCTCATAGAAACCGATACATCCATATGACTTCTTGAGCCCTTAGACGACGCTATTCTTATCCGATTTGCCTGAAATTTTGGAAAATGACCTCTCCTACGATCTTCAGTCTACGTGGCAAGTATGGTCTGAATCGGTCTAACCTTATATAGCTTCTAAATATACCGATCTACCAATTTGACTTCTTGTGCCTCTAGAGGGTGCAATTTTTATCTGATTTGGCTGAAATTTTGCAATCTCCAATAAACGTAATTATACACTTCGGTGTTTAACAATCCCTTGTCAGCCGGTTGTACGTACTGAATTGACCCGATGGAATCATTCAACGGCAAGGGCTGCCGCTTCAGTGTACAACACACTACTACAACAACAACACTTCTGTGTATAACCTGATGTAGCTACCATATAAACCCATCTCCCGATTTTACTTCTTTCATTGTGCTTAGGTTAGTGGCAGTACTTTACAGACTCACTTAGAAAATTTTAAGTCCATTGTGATGCCACAGTAGCGGCAGACCAAGGCTTTTGGCGGGAATCGAACCCACGACCCCTGCACTGGTAATCCAAGCACGCTACAAACTCGGCTACCGGGGCGCCCCGTCATTGTGCTTAACTTTAACCTCAAACCTCTATGCCAAATATGGCCTGAATCGGTCATCCGATTGCACTTCTTTAGCCTCTATGACTTTTTAAGCCACTAGAGGGCGCAAGTGTTATGCTATTGGACTGCAATTCTTATTTGATTTTGCTTACATTTAGCAGTCACTGTGCTTTACTTTGACCTCAAACCTCCATGCCGAATATGGTCTGAATCGTTTTCCCGATTACATTTCTTTAGCCACTAGAGGGAGCAATTGTTATGCTATTTGACTGACATTTTGAACAATGACTTCTCCTACGACCTTCCATCTTCACAACCTAATAACGCTTCCATATATCTCTTGATTTGACTTCTTGAGCACCTACAGGCAGCAATTCTTATCGATTTAATGCTAGACCTCCCATTATTTTTTTAAGGGGGGTGTATTAAAGCCATTACCTTATAAGCTTAACATTTAAGGCATTAACAAAACTATATCATATCTCTGTTGCAAAACCTACCTAAAACACAACAAACCACAACTCATTTGGTGATCAATCATTGAAAAATCCACCCCTTAGTTTCGTTTTAAGGGAAAATTTTCTCTAAAAAAAGTGCAGGCAATTTAATGGAAAATTATTTCTAATCTCATTTAAATATCATAATAATTTTTGTCCAGTTTTATCCCAAAATGATGGCTGCCGTATAAGCGCTAAGCTGTAATTGTTGCAGCATTTACAGTTTCCGAAAATTTGTGAGATCACAGAAAACGTAAATGACTGTCGCCAACGTTAACTGAGGACGATAATGATGCTGACATTTTACATTTACTACAAACACACACACACTCACACCCATAAGTATAGTAGCCACCCAACAAAGTTCAAAACAATTTGAAGCTACATTTGAAAGAACATGCATAGCACACTCTGGTTGGTGAGTTGAGGCCGAAAGATGAACAAACGACCGTACATGGACATGAACATACATTGACATTATGCAAATGATGGCAGGACCATGGTCTACAAATAATAAAAATCATTTGGCTTGATAATGTCTAGAGGCCGCACTCTCTCTTTATATCTCTCTCTCTCTCTCTCTCTCTTTCTCTGTCTTAGGGTTTAAAGTGTCATTGTGAATACATTAACCTTAAATTATGAAAATCACCACGAAGTGAAAAGTTTTAATTCAACCCTTTTTTGGGACCGGTCTGGTCGTCAAAAAAGGACCAAAGGCGAGTAATAGTGACATATCAACACATAGACAGACAGACGGACGAACGAACGAATGGTCAAAATGACACTTTGTCGTTTGATGCTGGCAGGCATCACTGACACTAACACAGAAATGTGTACTCAAGTATTGCAAATGAAACTATTCCCCTGGCTTCCTAGAAAGTAGACATGTGTGAGTTACTGTTTAGCTTTGCCTATACTGATCAACATCAGCATAGGATATTTTCCATGTCTTCTCTATGGCATGTGCGCATGGATTGCCTAACCATTGACCAAATAACCTAAATCGGTGTTTTTTTTTTATCAAATCTGGACCAGCTCACTGCTTATATTTAAAAACTGGTTTTAAATTTCCAAATTTTTCTAAGGGACGCTATTTCCAAACTACTATGGCTAGAGTTAAATTGCATTTTATGCTATTCATACAACAAATCTGCGGATGCTGTTTGGAAATTCTAAGAGGCATTGGACTTTTTTTGTTTCCAACACTAATTATAAAACTGACGTGCCAAAACTGGTTTTCTTGGCTATGAAAACAATGCCCTTAAATGCTTTGTTCTTTCTTCATAAATCTGGCCGTGGTCCAGCTTTAATAGAAAGACTTCAACCCTTTTTTGCCGAAACAGCATCAGCAGACCATTTTCGCTGATTTTGAAAATCCCTTAGAAAAATTCGTTACGTTTTGTGTTTTCGACAAACATTGCGCAGACGCAAAACGCTTCCAACTACTTTAGGGCATAGATTCTTAAAATTCAGGTTTTTTCCTTAAAGGGATGTGCAACCTTTTTATCTATTTTGCTGTTGTTGTTGTTGAAGAATTCAACTTTTTTAAGGGAAAAAGTACCCTTTTTGTGGGCCTAAATTGATTTACTCTTCTATGGGATAATGTAAAGACAAGAAAACGAGTTTGCATGGGAAAAGTCTTAAGTAGTCTTTGCATAAGAGATAAGAAGAGATGATATTTGATGACGATCATTGACAATAAAATTATAGGTAGGAGAATGGAGCAGTTGCCTGAACAAATATGCGTGTCTAAAACGGACATTTTGTCCTAAAAATCAAAGAAAAAAATATTAAAAAATTTAAAATTTACTACAAGAAATTTGTTTAAAATGAAATATTTTATTTTTTAAAAAATTTTGTCAAAATATTATTTTTGTAAAAAAAATGTATTTTACTTTTATAGTAAATTTTGACAAAATTTCTTAAAAAAATGAATTTATTTCTTAAAAAATTAATTTAAACTTTAAATTCCATAAAAATTTTACGAAAATTTAATTTTTTATACATATTTTTCTAAAAAAAATTGTCAAAAAATAATAATGTAAAAAAATTTTGAAAAAAAAGTTTAAAAAATTTTTTTAAGAATATTTTTTTTTTTTAGAAAAATCATCAAAGATGATGATGAAAAATGAATTTATTTCTTAAAAAATTAATTTAAACTTTAAATTCCATAAAAATTTTACGAAAATTTAATTTTTTATACATATTTTTCTAAAAAAAATTGTCAAAAAATAATAATGTAAAAAAATTTTGAAAAAAAAGTTTAAAAAATTTTTTTAAGAATATTTTTTTTTTTTAGAAAAATCATCAAAGAAAAATTTTTGAGAAAGTTTTTTGAAATTTAATTGGATTTATTTTTACGGAAATTTTTTATACCCACCACCATAGGATGGGGGTACACTAATCTAGTCATTCTGTTAGTAACACCTCGAAATATTCATCTAAGATCCAATAAAGTATATATATTCTTGATCGTCTCGACGTTCTGAGTCGATCCAGCCATATCCGTCCGTCTGTCGAAATCACGATAGAGGTCGCTAGCGTCTTAAAATTTTGCACAGATACTTAATATTGATGTAGGTCGTTAAGGATTGCAAATCGGCCATATCGGTTTAGATTTAGATATAGCTCCCATACAAACGATCTCCCGATATGACTTCTTTAGCCCCTAAAAGCCGCAATTTTTCCCCGATTGAGAATAAGAAGCCTATAAGGCACCTAAGTATGAGATTTTGTGTGTGTTTGTGTGTTTAATGGCAACAACTTTCATAATGATATGAATATGATCGCCTTCCCTGACAGCTGTTGTATAGTCATTCACAATAGTGATTGTTCGTGTTCAGTGTGGCTAAAGCTGAGGTATAAACTTAAGTCGCTCAAACAACAACCATCATTCACAATAAACAGTCACGAGTTAACATTGTAGTCTATGGCCATTAAAACTACTCGACTTTTTCCCTAAACCATTTTTGCATCAACATGCCTAAATACCTGTAAAAACTCATTAAAACACATTAAAATTCAACCAAAATTCTCAGGGATAAACAAACCAACAACCCTTAACTGACCACCATCAATGTCCTCTCGCATATATAACCCAATGAATGAAAGACAAATCAAAGGACTAAAGTCATGAATGAGTGTCCTAGTCTCAGTTAACAAATCGGACACTTTAAAAGAGCACAAAGTCAGACACGAAGGCACCATCGAACACACTAAACACTGACCATTAACACAATACCCTTATTCAACATCATCATTTCATTCGTGTCAGTCATTTAGAGTTCGGGGGTAACTTGTGATCAGTTGATTGTTTATTTACCACATTCGGCCGTCTTTAGTTGCAACTGGCATGAGCAGTTGATTACGTGCCACGTGAAAAAGAGAAGATATTTAAAAACAATGTAGATTTATTTGAAATTTTGCACTTAGTGTTCTGTTATGACTTTCAATAACTGTGCGAAGTACGGTCCGAATTGGTCTAGAACCTGATATAGCTCCCAAATAAACCGATCTCCCCTTACTAGCTGCGATTTTTGTCCGAATTGGCTGAAATTGAGCATGTAGTGTTCTGTTATGACTTCCAACATCTGTTCCAAGTACGGTCTAAATCGGTCCATAACCGATATAGTTTCCATGTAAACCCGATCTCCCGACTTGACTTCTTGAACCCTTACAAGCCTTAATTTTTGTCCGATTTGGGTGAAATTTTGCATTTGAAGATCTGTTCCAACAACTGTGCGAAGTATGGTTCGAATCGGTCCATAACCTGATATAGCTTCTATGTAAACCGATCTCCCGACTTGACTTCTTGAGCCCTTACAAGCCATAATTTTGTTCGATTTAGCTGAAATTTTGCATGTAGTGTTCTGTTATGACATAGCTGATATAGCTTCCATGTAAACCGGTCTCTCGACCATCCTTGTTCGATTCCTAGAAGTATGTAGAATAATATAAAATTAAGCCCTTCCACTAAATATATTTTGATTAAATTGTGGTGATTTCTCAAGATTCGGCCCGGTCGAATTTAGCACGCTTTCATTTGTTTTAAAATTTAATTTGTAGAAAACATTTTTTCTACATTTAATTTTATAAAAAAATTTGAAAGAACCATAAAAATATTTGGTAAGATTAAATTTCTTTAGAAATTTTTGTCACAATTATTTTTTTGCCAAATTTTGATGTTGATATTGATTAAGACCCCGAACCAGCATTAAAAACGATAGCATTTATGAAGGACTGTAAAAACGATGACACAGATGAGAGGCCACAACGATGGCCCTGATAAAGACATTTACCGCCCTTGAAAAACGATGGTCCTTAGCCGATAGGTTGTCATAACATAAATGCTGTATGATTAATTTTGACCACTCTGCCCTCTCTCTGTTCATGTTGGCTTCTCCAAATCAGCGCCATCTGTTGGATCAACTAAATCCAAGTGGATAAACTAAATCGAATTGAAAACAGCCAGCAGATGGCGCTATCTTAAATGTTGGAGTATAAATGACTATGCCTACCTATTAAATTGTCATCATTTAGCCTTTTTTTTAAATCAAATCAAATTGCCATATTAAATGATTTTCTGTGGTAAATAACTAATTTGCCAGTTTATATATTTGTTGCGGTGGCGATAGTTCTTACTATTCAACCATGTAAAACTTTTGAAGCAGCATATCGTTTCGTCTTTTTTTATCAATGAGCTAAAATGGTTGCAATCTTAACGTTAAGGTTTGCAACTCCTCCTATCACACTGAACGTCATAATTTTTGGGGTATGGTGGCCTACATTTATTTGTGTCCCTACACATTAATTAAATCACACAGTGTCCTATTAGGTAATTATGATTGATCGTCTGTTTTGGGGTGAGGGTGTCCGCTAGATATATGAGCAGATTAAAGATATCAGATTTCCAGTCCACAACCTTATACCTTTAATTTAACCATAATTGGTGTATACAGCCGTTTGGTGGAGGGTGTCTATATGAGGGTTGTGCGCCATACTCCATCTGCCACTTGAGCACATATTTGAATAACGCACTCTACTCAAAAATTGCTATCATTTGATTCCCCATTGTTTTAATTGGTCAAATAATCTATTGGAGGTAAAGCGCCACCTAGAATCATAGTCAAAGAGTTTAATCTCGTATTCATAATCAACTCCCAAATACCTTTGATTTCAGTCTTATATAGCTATGATCGAGTAAAATTCCCATTTGGGGGGGTCTTTTGGGGTTGGGGGGACCCGCGAATACTTAGACATAGTTTTTTATGTCATATTCGTAATCTTTTTCCGAATTCTTTTCATTTGAGTACCATATTGATATGTACGTCCAATAGGTTTGTTTGGAGAAATTTTGGGGTTGGAGAGGCCCCTTGGTTCCTTGGACCCAACTTTTAATACCATATTCGTATTCTACTCTCCAATAGCTTTCATTTGATACCGATATTGTCCCGATCGGTCAACCTTGATTTTGGGTGGTGTTTTTGGGGTAAGGTCCGCCTTCATCCAATATCAACAAATTTTATAGCCTATTCCTCCTTCCTGACCATATTCGCAATCTACTCCCGAATACCTTCTATTCGAGCCCTATATTGTTATTATCGTCCAATATGCCTATTTGAAGGGGTTTTGATAGCAAATTTGTATTCTACTCCCAAATACCTTTCATTTGAGTCTCATACTGGTTTTTGCATGTCCAAAAAATCTCAAAATATTTATCCTAAGCAAAAAAAATAAAAATGGCTACCCATCAACAAAGAAAGTTAAAAATTTGATTTTTACTTTTACAAAATATGTCTTCCATTTTTTAAGGATATATCACACACAAAGTGACCACCAAATGTCCTAAACGAACACATTAACATAATTTTCGATTCGAAATTTTAGTTAAAAAAAGACTTTTGTACCATGATTAAAGGATAATAAATTTGTAAGTTGTTTTGGGATACGAGTATTTCCATTTTTCCAAATGACACGTGACCAACTGGTCAAGCCGGTTGAGACTAAAGACGGTCAGTTTTATTTAAATCCGAAGGTGGTAAATAAACAATCAACAGACCATTAGTTACCCCAGATAATGAATGAGTGAAACGAATGAAAGACGATAATGAGAAAGAGGATGATGATGTTGATGTTGAAGAAGGCTACTGTGTTAATGGTCAGTGTTTTTTGTGTTCGGCAAAACATTGATGGTGACTTCGTGTCAGACTTTGTGTTCATTTGAAGTGTCCGATTTGCTAAGTGAGAGTACGATATGCATTCGTGACTTTTGCCCTTTCTTTTATCTTTCATTCATTCATTTGTTTTCAGTTTATGTATGCGAAAGGACATTGATGTTGGTCAGTTAAGCGCAGTATGCACCTCTGGCGAATTTTCGTTACCATAAGAAATGCATTGACATATCCTAAAGGAAATATGCGTTACCGTTACCGAAAATTACGATTGCAGGTACGCAGCTCAAATGAAATTTTCTTTGTGTAACAGGGTGACATAATAGGCATTGGTGAATTTTTTCTTGCAACGACGTATGAAAATGAATGTTTTAATAAATCCATGCATCATGATATAAAGTTATTTGCAAATAAAAACGATTAATTACAGCACATATGCACTTTAATAACCAAAAATTATTAAAATTCGCCCAAAATTAAAAATCGATGTTTGTCGCCATCTTGTATTCTACACAACTATTTTTGAGTGGCGACACAAATGCCTTGGCAGCAACCGAAAATTTCGCCAGTGGTGCATACTCAGCTTCAATGGTTGTTGGTTTGTTTATCATTGTGAATTTGGTGTGATTTTTAAAATGTTTTTTCATGGACTTTTACAGGTATTAAGTAATGGTGTCGAAAATAGAAACAAAGGTTAAACTTATACGGTGTTATCTTATAAGCAACAACTGAACATCCATGAGACTGCATTCCTGTGAAATTAAGAACCTTTTTTGCTCTTAGGCCCCGTATGCACCTCAAGCAAAATTTTCGATAGCAAACGCAAGGTGACACAAAATATGCTTTCGTTTGGCCAATCTGCCACACTTTTTGCGGATAAAGTATGCATTTATTAAAATTAAGCATTACGTGGTTCGAAAAATTATCATAGCATTGGTTTTTTTACAATGAAGTCATAAAAAATATACCCAATGCTTTCAATGTCACCCTGTAACACAAGCCAAACCGAAAATTTAGGATATGTCAATGCATTGCTTATGGCAACTAAAATTTCATTTGAGGTGCATATCTTTAGTTGTAATTTGGCTTGACATTGCCCCGAAAATTTTTAAGGTGCCCGAGTTCTCAATAATAATACAAAATTCTTTAAAAGTAATAGTTTTATTTGATTTTTATTTCATTTAATTTTATTAACCATTCTTTGTAATAAAAAGCCTTTAGGGCCTATAAAAATTTTACATTAATAACACAACATGAGTATGAGATTTTGTGTGTGTTTGTTTGTTTAACGGCAACAACTTTCATAATGATATGAATATGATCCACCTTCTTTTACAGCTGTTGTATAGTCATTCACAATAGTGATTATAAGTGTTCAGTGTGGCTAAAGCTGAGGTTTAAGCTTAAATCGTTCAAACAACAAACATCATTCACAATAAGCAGTCATGAGTTAACATTGTAGTCTATGCCCATTAAAAATACTCGACTTTTTTTTCGTAAACCATTTTTGCACCAACACGCCTAAATACCTGTAAAATCTCTTTAAAACACATTAAAATTCAACCAAAATTCTCAGGGATAAACGAACCTACAACCCTTAACTGACCACCATCAATGTCCTCTCGCATATATAACCCAATGAATGAATAAATGAATGAAAGACAAAACAAAGGACTAAAGTCATGAATGAGTGTCCTAGTCTCAGTTAACAAATCGGACACTTGAAATGAGTACAAAGTCAGACACGAAGGCACCATCGGACACACTAAACACTGAACATGAACACAATACCCTTATTCAACATCATCATCATCATTATTTCATTCGCTTCAGTCATCTAGAGTTCGGGGGTAACTAGTGGTCAGTTGATTGTTTACTTACCACATTCGGCTTTAAATAAAACTGACCGTCTTTTGGTCGCAACTGGCTTGACCAGTTGGTCACGTGTCACGTAAAAAAGTGGAAATATCATTCGGTGGTCACTTTGCGTGTGAAAAATCCTTAAAAAATAGGACACTTATTTTGTGAATGTTTTTTTTTTTTTTGTGAAGTTTTGAATAAATATTTTGAGATTTTTGTGAGAAATTCAAAACCAGTTTTTTATTTAAATCAACAATTAAGAGGATAAAACGAGGAAAAGACCGAACAGGAAGGGCAGCAAAGTTGAAATGATGATAAAAATTCGAAAAATAGAAAGAAATTTGACAAATTTGTTTGTAACAAAATTGGTTAAATTTATTGTAAAAATTTAGAGAAAAAATGCAAATAAAATTTGAAAAAAATTTGAAGAAAATAAAATTTGAACAAAATGTTAAAAAATTTTTTCTTGATAAAAATATTTTTCTAAAAATTTTTTTTATAAACATGTTTTTATAATTTTTTTTACCAAGATGTCGCCCGACCCGAAACGCCCCCAAACAGACATATTGCACGTACATATTTATATAGGACTCAAATGAAAGGTATTCGGGAATAGAACTCGAATATGACATAAAAAATGAGGTTCAAGTGATTGGAGGTTGCTTAGCGCCATAAAGCCGCCCAAATGGGAATATCACTCGATCATAGCTATATGGGACTGAAATGGATGGTTTTTTGGATCCGCTTTCTAATATGACATTAAATGACACATGACATTAAATCGCCTCTTATAGGTTATTTGACCCATTAAAACGATGGGGGATTAAGTGATAGATATTTTTGAGCAGAGTGTGTGATTCAAGTGGTGCACAACCCTTCTATGGACGCCCTCCACCAATCGTCTGCATACCCCAATCATGGCAATGTGGGGTTCATATGAAAGGTATACGGTTGTGGACTACGAATCTGATATCTTTAATCTGCTCATATATCTAGCGGACTACCTCACCCGAAAACAGTCGACCTAATAGGTCACTGTGTGATTTATTTTGTTTTGGGGACACAAATAAATGCAGGCCGCCATAACACAAAATTATGACGATCAGCGTGATAGGATTAGGGGCTCATTGATAATGGACCTTCTTTTCCTAGTTTTACAAGGTTTAAAGCATCACTACTAAGAACTGCCGCCACCGCACAAAATATATAGACTGGCAAATAAGTTCTTGAGCACAGAAAATATAGCCTTTTATAGACAACTATCACATGATGATCAATGTTATAGGCATTTAAATTAGCGCTATCTATTGGCTGTTTTCGATTGGATTCAGAATACAGCCAGTAGATGGAGCAAATTTGGAGAAACCAAAATGTACATAGAGAGGGGAGAGTGGTCAAAATTGATCATACAGGGTTTATCTTTGTCATGACTACCTATCGCTCCTTTGAATAATGAAAAATAAAATGTAGGAATTTCGTTGCGGTTGTTTGCGATATTATTTGACCCTCCCCATTAGCCTGATTTTCAAAAACACCAAATCTCGGAAATGGGTAGGGCGATTTAAGAGATTTGTTTGCACGCAAAAATTTGGTATCAAAATTTGGGGTGGTTGCCTAGGAGGGCCGCCCACCCCAAAACTTGCCAAACGGATTTATAGACCAATCACTACAATATGGGAATCAAGGTATTTGAGAGTACAAAACGAATCTAGGGCACCCTAATCAATTTGACAAAAGTGCTGATATAGTTATATATCAGATTATAGACCTATTCGAACTGTACTTGGCACAGTTGTTGGAAATCTTAGCGGAACACCACATGCAAAATATTAGCCAAATGGCACAAAAATTGCAGCTTGTAAGGGCTCAAAAAGTAAAATCGGAAGTTGGGTTTGTATGGGAGCTATACCTAAATCTGAACCGATATGGCCCATTTGCAATCCCCAATGACCTATATCAATACTTAGTATCTGTGCAAAATTTCAAGCAGCTAGCTTTAAGCGTTCGTTCACGATAGATTATGACAGACGGACGGATGGACGGACATGGCTAAACTGACTCAAAACGTCGAGACGTTCAAGCGGGCCCGCTCCGCTGCGCCTTTTTTTACTTTATAGGGAACAAAATTGGATCCGTATTCTACTCCCAAATATTGGTTGCCCAAAAAGTAATTGCAGATTTTTTAAAAGAAAGTAAATGCATTTTTAATAAGACTTAGAATGAACTTTAATCAAATATACTTTTTTACACTTTTTCTAAAGCAAGCTAAAACTAACAGCTGATAACTGACAGAAGAAAGAATGCAATTACAGAGTCACAAGCTGTGAAAATTTTTGTCAACGCCGACTATATGAAAAATCCGCAATTACTTTTTGGGCAACCCAATACCTTTGTTTGAGTCACACATTGCGATGGTCAGTAAATAATTACTGTTTGTAGGTATTTTGGGTAAGGGATAGACCCCCAGACAATTGGTCCCGAAAGTGGGTATCATTTTGTGCTCTACTACCCAATACTTTTCATTTGCACCACACATTGACATGGGCGGTAAATATGTCCGATTAAGGGAGCGGTGTGGTTCGCCAAACACTTAGCCCTGAAAATAAATCATCATCGCGCTCTACTTTGCCATTGGCGTCAAAATTGGATATCAAATTCGTTTTCTAATCTCAAATACCTTTAATTTAAATCCCTTGTTGGAGAAGTCAGCAAATATGGTGGTTTGGTTTGGGAGATGGGCCCTAAAAACTATGGTGAGTAAAGGTGTCCTATTTGGGCGTTGTTATGGGGGTGCGACGTCCCCGAGACAGTTGGAATCACATTCGAGGTGTACTCCCAAATACATTTCATAAATATTTCCATGGTCGGCAAATATGTCCGGTTTGGGGGGGGGGGGGGTGTTTTGGGGTATGGGGCGACCACTCAGTAACTTGGCCCTGAAAATATATCTCAGATTCGTGTTATACTATGAAAAACCTCTTACTTGAGCCCCATATTGCAATGATCAGCTAATACGTCCTATTTGGATGGTTTTATGGGGGTGGGGTGGGCCCATAGACACTTTTACCGAAAATTAATATCAGATTCGTGCTTTACTCCCAAAGACCTATCATTTGAGCCGCATTTTGATATAGTCATAAATATGTCCCCTTTGTCCCCACCACCAAAAAGTTGGTATCCAAATTTCGGATGTGGTACCTAGGGGGGCCGTCCCACCCTAAAACATACCAAATATATACTTAGACCAATCACGATAATATGGGACTCAAATGAAAGGTAATTAAGGGGACCACCCCAACCCCCAAAACACCCCTAAATCGGACATATTTACCGGCCATGGCAATATGGGACTCAAATGAAAGGTATTTGCGAGTAGAATACGAATTTGACAACCAAATGTGGGACTACGTTTCTGGGGGTCCACCTCTTCCCCAAAACACCCCCCAAACAGGACTTATTTACTGACCATGGCAATATGGGGCTTAAATAAAAGGTATTTTATATTTTATATGATACCCAAATATGGGTCCAAGTGGGCCGCCTCTCCCAAAAAACATCCCCCAAAGGGGACAAATTTACGACCATAGCAATATGGGGCTCCAATGAAAGGTCTTTGGGCGTAAAGAACGAATTTGACATCAATATTCGAGAAAAGTGTCTATGGGGCCACCCCACCCCTACAACACCACCCAAATAGAAAGTATTTGCTGACTTTTGGAATAACCCTTGCATATCAGGTGTGTATTCTACTCGCAAATACCTTTCATTTGAGTCCCATATTGCCATGTTCGGTAAATATGTCCGATTTAGGGTTGTTTTGGTGTGGTCCCCCAAACACTTGGTCCCAGCTTTTATTTCATTTACAAACAATTTTAAGCCATTTCTATAGAGTAGGGACCACCACCCATCACCGAGATGTGGCGTTTCTGAAAATAAGGGGGTGTACCCACCACCATCCAATGGTGGTGGGTACACAAATATTAAACAACTTTCTTTAAAATTAAATTTTGCCAAAAATTTCCATGGAGATAAAATTTTGACAAAATCCTCGACTCTTGAAATTTTTCCCCCCAAAAAAAAAAAAATCTATAAAATTCTGTAAAAGTTTTTATTTCATTTACAAACAATATTAAACCATTTCTATAGAGGTAAAATGTTGATTATTTGGATTTTTATTTTTTTAATATTGCCCTAAAATATTATCAGCTGTCATATTAGCGAAAATGACAGCTGCTAATGCATTCAACACACATTCTAGGCTTGGGCAAATATTAAATCATAAAATTTCCTATATAAGCTAATAATAATTTCAAACTTCCTTTTCTTCTATGCATCATTTTGTAACCCCAAAAGACATCTCTCACAAAAACAAAACACATTCGCAGAATATCAAATTTCCTTAGCAGCGCTCACACACACACACTAATGCAAACTACAGAAAGGATTGAAGTTTTTTGTGTAAAAAATACTTCAATAAAAAAAAATAATAAAAGACAAATAAAAATGCGCTCTCGACATCGATCATCAATAGTTGGAATGATAAAAGAAATCAAAGCAAGGCGGAACCCTTTCGCACTACATGCAGGGAAAAGGAAGATCTTTAAGCCTTCCATCTATCAGGCTTCCGCAAACATTGGGCAACAACAAAAGTGTATACGGACGCAATACCTCGAAAATTCTCACAGCATTTGCCAAATTTCATAGAAAAGAAATCGAAGAAAACAAGAATTCTCTATAAAACGATATTGATCTATGAAAAGAAAGAAAAGAAAAGGATTTCGCCGTTTTGTTTGATGGGGTTTTTGTTTTTGCAAAGAATTTACGAGCGATCAAATATCGAAGAAAATACCAAAGGCAAAGGGTGCAAAAAGCGTAGCGTAGCATTTTCTAACAATTCTTGCACATTGCCAAAAATTCCACCAAAATGCCAATGTGTCTAGTCTAGTCTGTTTTTGTTTTCAAGCAATAGTTGATCCTTTGCCAAAGGGGATCACACACACAGTTCAATATGTCACGTCTTATGATGTCATTGCGTCTAGCTTGAAACTTTGCCAGGCTTAAGGAAAACCTACCCCTATTTTGTTGTTTATGGCTGGCCATAGATAAATGCAAGTCATCGAGTTCACATTAAATTATGTCCAAAGGTGAAACACAAACACTCAGCCCGTCAGCATAGTAGGTATGTGCGCTTGTGTTTAAAGAAAGGATCAAGATTAAGGCCTACTTATTTTGTATTTTTTTGGATTTTTTCTTGCTAAAAAAAGGATGAGAAATTGGCTTCACCTTTTGGGAAATGTGAGGTTTCGCCTTTGGCTAACCCTTGCAGCAATACTTTCCCCTTTGAATTTTTCTAGGTTTTTTACCTTAAAATTTTTTGTTTTTTTTTCTTTTTTCTTAAGAAGAATTTTATAAAGGCTGACCCATTATGCAAGGATTACCAAGATTTTCTTTATGACAGTTGTTGTGCGTCCATTTGCCATGAAATGCCATAAATTTTGCTTTAAAGGATTTAGAAAAAAAATCGAAAAATTTTCTCTTTTCACCCGTAAAGAACCTTTGCCACAACATTGAGTAGTAGAATTGGAAAGAAACCATAACGACCCTTTGAATGGCATATGGTTTGAACTAGTTCAACTCATTAAAGATAATTTGGTGATACTAGGGGTCAAATGGTCAGGAGTTAAATGACCGCATAAAAGGTGAACAATGACGAAATGAATGGTCCAGATAAAAACGCTAAGGAAGATTAGAGAAATAGTAAGAAAACAAAAATTATTGTAATAGAGAGGTTAAAGGAGGTTTCCTCAAAAAGGCCGGGCCGAACTTTGGATACCCACCGATGTCCCCCTTTTGCAAAAGTCGTTGCTGGCAACCTTCAGTCTGTCAGCATGTTTTTCCGATTAGACAGTGACCTGTCATGACGGACACAATGATTGAGACGTCTGTTCTAGCCAATGACAGCAAAGCAGTAGACCTCTTCATAGTTTTGGAATGCTCACAGCCCCCTCTTTGTGACCATCTATCATTCGTTGCCTTTCGGGCCTGGTCCTGAAAAGTTAGCTTTTACATGTCGCTAGAGTCATACCCACAGATCCCAGTGTCCCTGGAGTGTGTAAGGTAGTTCCTAGTCTCGGAACGTTGCCTTTCGGGCCTGGTCCTGAAAACTTAGCTTATATGCCGTTAGAGTCATACCCACAGATCCCAGTGTCCCTAGAGTGTGCAAAGTAGTTCCTAGTCTCGCAAGGTCGTCTGCTTTAGAATTCCCTGGGATATCTCTGTGGCCCGGCACCTAGAACAGGGGAATTTTGAACTGTTCAGCCATCTCGTTGAGAGATCTGTGACAGTCGAGGGCGGTTTTTGTGTTCAGAAATACGTTCTCGAGGGATTTAATGGCTGTCTGAGAAGATATTTATGCCAATCGTCGTAATGACATTATATCTTAGCCATTCCACCACTTCCTTAATTGCAAGGATCTTTGCTTGATACACACTGCAGTGGTCGAGTAACCTCTTCGATATGACCAGTTCTAGGTACAGTAATTTTTATCAAAAAGCGGCTCAGATAGGGTGTAAGCCACACTGCCTGGAACAACGGATATTGTATCAAGTATAACACAGTGTCCGTGGCCGCCACATGACCATTGAGAAAGCTTCCTTACAGTGGTCTCTGCAATTTGGGTAGCCACAATGTCAAGAGGCATAAGATGTAGCATTAAATTCAGTGCATCAGTAGGTGTCGTCCTCAGTGCGGCTGTGATGCACAAACAAGCCATCCTATGGATTCGGTTAAGTAATGAGCAGTAGGTGGATTTTTAAAGCGCCGTCCACCAGACCACAACACCATATAGCACAATAGGTCTGACAACTGTAGTATATACCCAATGCACGGTCTAAATCCCCAACTTTTGCCAATGGCTCTCTTGCAGATTTATAGGGCAAGAGTGACCTTTCTTGCCCTTTCCAAAATGTTGGATTTGAAGTTCAGTTTCCTGTCCAAGGAGACAGGTTCCACTGCCGACAACTTGTATCTCCTGCTGAAAAGAACTAATTCTGTCTTGCATGGATTTATACCCAGACCACTTTCGGTAGCTCACTTTTGCTGTTGCACGTAGAGCTTCCTGAAGTATACCTCTTAGAGTGCTGGGAACTTTCCCCTAACCGCAATGGCCACGTCATCAGCATATGCGACCACTTTTACGCCTGTATATATTGTTAAACATTGCTTATACGTTAAATATATTTGCTTACTAATAGTATCTCCCTAAAAAATATTTGAATAGTATTCTTATCCTTTTCAAACTGTCCCAGGACCTGTCCTACGTTGTTAGAATCTTGGCACTGCAACCTTTTACCTGGGTAAATGAGAGGGCAGTTGGCCTCAAAGCTGCTAAGGGCATCTGCAAATACTCAAGTTCTCTTGGGATTGGGCATTTGCATGTTAAGGGACGTCCCTAACGTCGGAAGTCATTGTTGCCAGGAGTTCGAGAGTTTAGGAAGTAGACGCCGTCCAAGTCCGACTTCTCTCAGAACACTCCGGAGGGCTTTCGGATGCTTAGATAACACTTTCCGAAACCTAGAGGACTCGTTTACCCCTCCACCGACTCACAGAAGCCGACCATTGAGGCCCTCTTACCGATCTCAAATCGCCCTTGTTTTAAACTTCTCTATTGTGAATGGTGCGGGTTCACATTGTAACCCAAAAACAGCTGAGTCCTTTGGCCATTCTCGCACGCAAATTGGATTAAAATTGCGCCTTCTAGGAGGAGCTCAAGAGGTCATCTTGATGGTTCGGTGTATATGGGGGCTACATCCAAATCTGAACCGATATGGCTCATTTGCAATCCTTAACCACCTACATCCAAATTTTAAGCAGATAACTGTTCTCAAACGATCGTTATCGTGATATCCACAGATGAGATGAAGGACGGACATAGCTAGATCGACTGACAATGTAAAGACTATCAACTATATACATATGTACTTTATAGGGTCGAAGATCGATATTTCGATATGTTACAGACGGAATGAGATGGTTAGTATACTCTCATCCTATGGTATAGGGTATAAATAAAGGGTTATAGATTTTAAAATTTGCGCGTCCACTTCCAAAACAAGCAAACAAAAGAAAACTTGTACTACAAATTGATATAAGGCATTTTATGAAACGTATTGTCATAAGATAAATCAGAGTACAATAACAATAACAACAACAACAAAACTAGAACCAATTTCAAACACTGCTGTAATTTTATTTTCAATTTTGACATAACCTTAATCGAGCTGAACCAAGACAAAAGAAAGAAAATAAATCAGATTTATATCCCTAGCACCAACAAAAGATAACAGTAACAGTGGCAGAGAGGGAGAGAGAGAGAGAACTGGAGAGAGCGAGAAATATAGAAATACGGAGAGAGCAAGAGAAATGTTTTTTTTTTTGATTATTCGATGTGTTGGCGAAGTCAGAATACACACACACAGCCTTAGAGAAATATAGAAGAGAGCCATAATATTGATGACGCTGTATGACATTTTGAGCTTGTTGAGCCAAAACATATTTTGAACAACATCATGATTAGATTCCTGCTTAAGATCATCATCTTCTTCAAGATACAGTCAATGTCCTCTTGCTTGTGTTTTGTGTTGGCGTTACATGCATCATTTATTGATCAACAATAGCGGGTAGTTAAGACAAAAATCTATAGAAACTCCGCAATGAAATACACCCTCCTATCAAAGGAAATTTTAAAAAGAAATTGAAAAACATTTTAAAGTAAAACGCACAAATTTTCTTTACAATTTTGTTTATCTCCCCCAAAAAAGGAAAAAAACTGGTGCCTTGTATGTGCTTTTTGGGAAAATAAAATAACAAGATCCTTTTTAATAAAAATCTATGAGAAATCCTTTGGTCTATTGTCTCGAAGGAAAATAGTTTTTGTTGGTGTAGACATTTAGTTGGCTGCCAGGCTAGGCTTGGCTCAGCTCCTACTATACTTTGCATTGTAATGCTTACATAATCCTTTTTGTAAGAACACGTTACACGTTTTATTTTATTTTTTTTTTTTATTTTGAAAAACATTTGTTCTTTACCCACACAATAACAGCCAAAGGTGGTGGCATTCTTTCCTTTTAACTCACAATCATTGCGAAAGGATTGCCATACTTTGGATCTTCAATTTTGTTTGCATCATTCAAGCGGTTCCTGTATATTTGTTTTCACCTTTGCCAATATCATCATATTTGTTGGTCTATTGTAATGGAATTTAGGACAACTGTCAGCATATCTCCGGCCGGTGTGTTGTTTTTATTTTTATTTTCCTTTTTAATTACAGAACTATTTTTTTTTTTTGGGTAGCCAGCTGATGATAATGTTGGCGGACGAATTGATAAAGACAATGATGGAGTAGTTTTCAATGGTTATTTGGTGGTTCTTATTTGAAACTATTTTCGAATATTGATCAATTAAACAGAAGCAAAACCAAAAACTTAACTAAAATGACAGAAATAAAAAAATACATTTTGATGCGTGTGTGTGTGAGGGAGAGAGAAATTATGCAGCATTCAATAATTACATGGCGTATAGCAATAATTGAATGAGGCCGAGCATAACACTGATACATACATAGGTGAGTGCTGTGTGTAGTCTCCTCTCTTTGTTATATTTTGGTGAGAGGGGTCAGTTGATTTCAAAGAATGTCTCTTTATGAAGTCCGTTATACAGTATTTATGTAAGAGTATATGTATATCGCCCCTTTTGCCGCCATTAAAATGTATATATGTAATAAAAATAAAACGTATAGAGGAGAAGCCTTTAGATGACTTTAAGACAATGGACATAAAAAGCTTGCATGCAGTTTAATATAATAACGGTTTAAAAATTTGGAGAGAAGCTAGATATAAGGAAATATTATCGATTTCGATTACGACTCGATATGTTTGTTGTGCTTTTCTTAGTGGCTAAAGGTTAGGTTAAGTTTGGATCTGAATACCAGCCAATGTAGATTGGGATAGTTAAAGCCATTTTCAAACTAATTGTAGAAACATCGATAAAGTGTTAGTGTTGTGGAAACATCGATAAAGGTTAGATAAGGATAGTACTACTATGAGTATAGGGCTATGGTGAGTAGATCAATAGGGTCAGTTAGGCAACAAAGATCAATGTGCAACGGTCAAAAGGGACAATTAATATCAATGGTATTTCAAAAATCTTGCTATATTTTCAAAACAATCTATAGTCGAACTACACTTTAATTTATAGGTATAGTTAAGAAAATGTAGCAGGCAACTTTAGGAATGCAATTGGTTTAAAAAATCGAAACGAAAAATCAAAACTTTTAATCTACTAACTAAATTTGTCTATGAAAATTTAATTAAGGAAAATGGGATACTTCTCTCATATCAATGAGTGCAGTCCGATTAAAATTTTAAGCTCAATAATAAGGGGCCTTTTAAGAGTCCGAACGGCGTGCCGCATAGCGACATCACATGCTGTCACGAGAACTTAACTGCGAGCTACCGAGCGTGTCCACAGGTTGCGGATAATGGAGTGCTTCATACGGAGCAGCTGCAACGGCAGTCGCTGATAATCAGCGGCATTGAGCGGATAATCAGCGGCATTGAGCGGAGAGACTCAGTGAGAGGTCGGGCGGCACCGGCTCTTGCACAAATACTGAGTGCCTATGATTCTCGATAAGACAAGGCGGGTTATTGGCGCTTTTAAATCACCAATGGCCACCCTGTTCCCGCGCGATTGGTCTTTTGGACCGGAACGAGCTTGCTCACAAACTGGAGCTTGACGAGGATCGCCACCTCCACAAGAAAATGTGGCTACAACATCAACAACATGGTAGAGAAGTTTTAACATGGCAACATACCTTACAAATGTAGCCAGCATTAGTAAGCGGATAACCACTGCTGAAAAATTTTCTGCCACGGTGGCCTCTTGTCCATTATTCAAAGAAAATCAATATTAAATTTCCAAAGATAATTGTTATTTACTTAGCAGATAGTAGTAGGCGCCAGTAGGAATGTAGCTGGTAAACAAACCAGAAGCGAAAAATTTTAATTATTTATTGGCCAACTATAAAATCTTGAGAAGGCCAAAGCAGATCTTAGTAGGGGACAGTAGGAATGAAGAGTGGATAAACAAGTTAGTAGTAGGCGCCAGTAGGAATGGAACTGGTTAACAAACCTGAAGCGAAAAATCGTAATTATTTATTAGCCCATTATAAAATCTTAAGAAGGCCAAAGAAGATCGTAGTAGGGGACAGTAGGAATAAAGAGGGTTTAAAGAAATAAGACGAAAAATTCAAGTTAATAATTAGACATCAAAAATCAATGTCAACCTTAAATAATGATATATTTTGTTAAAGCGGACAGTGGAAGGCGACAGGAGGAATGAAGTTGGTATAAAAAAAGAAATTTAAAATTAAAAGCTGGCTAGCCATAGTTAATGTTTACTTTCTGGAGGCAGTTGTCATTAATTTAGCATACAGTAGTAGGGGACAGTAGGAATACAATTGACCTACAAATAGCAATGAACAATTTTATTTGTTTATTATTCAAAAAACGAAAATTAAAGTTAACTTCCTAGCCATAATTTTATTGGAAAAGGTAGTAGGGGGCAGTAGGAATACAGTTGGTTAAAAACTTAAAATTGAAACTAATAATTGGCTTAAGAAAATCAATATTAACTTCCTAAGAACTGTTATTTATTTATTTAATTGAAGGTAGTAGGGAGCAGTAGGAATGTAGTTGGTTAAAACACTAAAACAATTTTTTAAATTATTATTTGTCCAACGTTAATCAATATTAACTTCCATTAGATATACAGTTATCATTCATTAAGCAGATAGTAGTAGAAGGCAGTAGGAATGCAGATGGTTTAAAACAACGAAACGAAAAAATAAAACTATTTAACGTAGCGCAGAGGTTACCAAGTCCGCCTGTGACGCTGAAAGCCTGGGTTCAATTCACGGCGTGAACATCAGAAAAATGTTCAGCGATGGTTATCCCCTTACTAGTGCTGGCTACATTTGTGAGATATCCTGCCATGTTAAATCTTCTCTACCAGGTGGTGTCGCTAGGCGGCACGCCGTTCGGACTCGGCATAAAAAAGAAGACCCCTTATCATTGAGCTTAAACTTTAATCGGACTGAACTCATTGATATGAGAGAAGTATCCCCTGAATGCAATGTCCAGGGAAAATTTAGTATTCTTGAACTTCTTGATATTTAAGTCGATCTAGCCATGTCCGTTCATCCGTCTATGGAAATCGCGATAGCGGTCGAACGCGAGAGGAAAATTTTAAAATTTTGCTCACATACTTCTTGCTCATGCAGGTCGTTGAGGATTGCAAATATGCTGACATCGGTTCAGATTTTAATACAGTCCCCATATAAACCGATCCCTCGATATGACTTCTTTAACCCCTATGGGGCACATTTCTTACCCAAATCGGCTGAAATTTTGCACAATGACTTTTACAATGATATCCAACATTCACATTCAAGTATGGTCTGAATCGGTCTATAACTTGATATACAATAGCTCCCGTATAAACCAATCTCCTGAGTGCACTTCTTGAGCCTCTAGAGGGCGCAATTCTTAACCGATTTGGCTGAAGTTTTGTATAACGGCATCTCCCATGACCTTCAATATACGTGTCAAATATGGTCTGAATCAGTCTAAAGGCTAATACAGCTCCCATATAAACCGATCTCCCGAATGTACTTCTTGAGCCCCTAGAGTTCGTTTTTCTTATCCGAATTGGCTGAAATTTTGCATAATTATTTCCACTATGATCTCAAACTTTCGTGCTAAATATGGTCTGAATCGCTCTGTATCTTGATATAGCTCTCATATAAACCGATCACCCGATCTGAATTGTTGAGCCCCTAGAGTGCGCAATTCTTACTGAAAATTTGCATAATGGCTTCTACTATGCCCATCAACATTCTTGCCAAGTATGGTCTGAATAGGTCCATAACCTGATATGGCTCCCATATAAACCGTTCTTCCGAATGTACTTCTTGAGACTCTAGAGTCCGAGATTCTTACCCAATTCGGCTGAAATTTTGTACAATGACTTCAACTATGACCTCCAACATTCGTGCTAAGTATGGTCGGAATAAGGCTTTAACTTGATATAGCTCCCATATAACCTATTTCTTGACTTTACTTCTTTAGCAATTCTTATCTTTGTACTTCCCATCTGCCTCTAAAGATACATCGTGCGAGAAATTTGACCCGGCCCGGCCGAACTTAGTACGCTTTTACTAGTTTTTCTTCAAGCCCAAAAAAAAAAATGCTACAAATATTTTTTTCTAACTATTTTTTTGTTCTTTTATAATTTTTATGTCCCTTTCTTTTATAATTGTTCATAAAATAGTGTCACATATTTATATACCTAAGGATAAATTTGGCGATGATATTTAAATAACTTATCAAAGAAATCAAGAAAAAGGTCACACATTTATCAATTGACCCATTGAAAGCCAGCACAAACTGTCAACACAGTTTTTAAAAAAATTCCCTTATTTTTTGCATAAATACTATTAATTGCTCAATTATCCCAAAGAAAGAAAAAGTTTGAAAAAATCCTTAAACCCCCCCAAAAAAAAATTCAAATGCAAAAATAACAACTCAATAGAGCCAATGATGACAACAAAAGCCACCAACCATACAACAAGCCCTTGAGGGTGATAAACTCCTAACAAAAGAAAACCATCGCAAACAAAAAGAAATTTAAATGTGAGAATTTTTCTTCAAAATATAAAACAGAAAAAAAAACAATTTCCTTAAAAAAAGATGATCAATGATATTGAAATTTTTTTAGGCTATTGTCTTAAGTGTTAGATGGGCATTTCTCATCCCCTTTCTTGAAAAAAGTCCAGTCTTAAAAAATCAATTTAATTTTAACTAAAAAGATGCAATGATCATCTAACAAAGGCATCAAAAGAAGAGACCAGGTAAGACTTGAACAAATTTTTGCAAAATTTTTTCCTAGGGGCATTTTGATGATCTTCATCAGCGTCATCATTTAACCTAATAGATAATGACCTTTAGAATTTTTTTGTCTTTTTTGTGCTTCCTTTAGCAAGAAATTCTTATTCAATATCCTTACTGTTGCTGTTTTTGTATGGGCCTATGGTGTGTGCTTGCCTGCATTAAAGACGGCTGCATTCAATAAATTGTGGCAAAAATTCCTTTATGGGTGAATGATTTTTTTTTTTGTCGACAGTAAAAAATCAATTTATTTTATTGTTTACTTTGCAGATTTAGGTTCTTGATAAGAAATTTGAAGAAAAATAAATATTTGTTTAATATAGATAAGAAAGTGTTTTTATTTTTTTTAGATCTTTCATTTTTTCACATCCTCAAGGGTTTAGTCTAAATTTGGTGGCCCAGCTATTTTACATTGAAAATTTATTTTTTGGAAGCTAAAAATATTTATTCAGGAAAACTCATTTCCAGTTTTTCCTTTTCTTTATTTAGGAAAATTCATTAAAATGTTTTTCTTAAGCAGAATATTCGATTCTGCTTACGGAATATTGTGGTGAAAAACTTTAACAAAATTACATATTTTTATGTTACTGTGCATGAGTAGAGGGAGTAAGAGTGGGGAGTATGAGTGGGGAGTACGAGTGGTGAGTATGAGTGGATAATACGAGTGTTAAGTATGAATGATCAGTATTCGTGAGGGGCATTAGTGGGGAGTATGAGTGGTGAGTATTAGTGGGGAGTACGAGTGGTGAGTATGAGTGGATAGTACAAGTGTTAAGTATGAACGATCAGTATTCGTGAGGAGCATTAGTGGGGAGTATGAGTGGGAAGGAAGAGTGGTGAGTGTGTTTGGTGCTATCAAAGCTGTAGATGTTTCCCTTGTAACGGTTAGAGTTGATTCGTGTTTTAGAGCTTAGTTTACAATAAAAAAGGGGAAAATTTTTATTGTAAGCTATGGGCTGGTATTCTGTTCGGCGTTTTATGCGGTTATCTGTCAAACTAAAAACATGTTAAAAAAATAAAAGCCTTTTTTTGGCTAGTGGCTTCAAAGGAGTACTAAAAACAATTAATCCTAGTGTAATATAAAAGTAAGATTGTGTTAGTAAAAAAACATTTCATGTAATTAAGTTTAAAAAAATATGTTATTATTATGTTGGTTATGGGTTACCTTAATTTTTTATTTTTCCATGTTCGGCTGTAGGTCCGTAAATAAAAGACAAGCAAATGCTTCTAATTTGAATTTTATTCAGTTTTCCTCGATATTTCGATTGACGTCGTCAATCATCTACTGGAGGTATTAAAGCAGTTGAAATGTGTGACAATTGTGTCGACTTTCTCTTATTAAAGCCAGTAGACAAATAGCTTTGAATGTTTTGTACTAACGCAATCTTACTTTTATTTTACACTACAATTAGTACTACTTTAAAGCCATTTTAGTACTCCTTTAAAGCCATTAGCGTAAAAAATACTTTTGGCAGAATTTGGCAGATAACCGCATAAAACGCCAAACAGAATACCAACCCCTACCTTACAATAAAAATGTTCCTCTTTGTTGCTGTAAACTAAGCTCTAAAACACGAATCAACTCTTACCGTTACAAGGGAAACATCTATAGCTTTGAGAGCTCCAATCATACTCACCACTCTTACTCTCCACTCATTCTCAACCCTTACTCCCCAATCATACTCCGCACTCATACTACCCACTCATACTCCCCAATCGTACTCCCCACTCATGCTCCCCACAAATACTCCCCATTCACACTCCCCACTCATACTCACCACTCATACTCCCCACTCTTACTCTCTCTACTCATTCAAAGTAACATAAACTTTCATGGAGCGTGTATCCACTTGAAGATATACATATTCGTTGACATCATACTTTCTTTGAATAATCGATAAGAAAAACTCAGAAGGAGCTGTAGTTGAAAATATTATTAATCTTCATTTCATCTTCGATTTTGGTTAAATCATTTGTTGATCCATTGCCGGTTGCCTTCTTAAGATTTGTTAACACTTTTTCAACAGGGGCAACCCAAAGTGAGTGTGTAAAAAATTAGCATAAACTTAAATTTATTGTGTGAAACACTCAGAAGGAGGTATTTTGTTTTTTGTATTCACAAAGGCGCATGCGTGAAGATCATTGTTGAATTGTACTCATTAACATTAACCTGTAGAAGAAACATCTTTCTTTTCCGAAAGTTACTTGGGGTTGATTTCGATTATCTGTTGAACTGTTGTTATTATTTTGTTTACTTAGGACTTCTTGGGGCAATGTTGACATATTTGGGGTTAATTTTGTAAACATAGTGCAATGCAAGTATAGTTTGCTGAAAAAGTAATAATTAGAAAACCCATCTTAAAGAACATGGCTTAACTATGTGTACCAAATGTATGTATGTAATTGGGGTGTATCTAATATAAAATTGTAGCCCAAATGTCTTTGGAAGTAGAGTACGATTATAATATTAATATTGGTGGCCAAGAGTCTGGGGGCTGCCCCACATTCAACAAGACAATATTTAAATCCAATCAAAAGTATTTGAAATACAAAACGAATCTAATACAAAAATTTGCCGTAAAGTCTCAGAAGGACCGCTACCCAAAGATGTAGCAAAAGGAAGCTAACGTTTCGTCTAATGAAAGGTATATGAGATTAAAGAACGAATATGATATCAAACTTTCAATCATCAAGTTATAAATAAATTATAATTTGATAAGTAATAGAATTTTCGACAAATATACAATTTTCGATAAAAATTAAATTTTCAATAAAAATTAAATTGTCGATAAAAATCAAATTTTCGTTAAAAATTTAATTTTCTATAAAAATTAAGTTTTTGTTAAAAATTAAATATTCGATAAAAAATTAAATTTTCTATAAGAATTAAATTTTCAAAAACAAATTAAATTGTCGATAAAAATAAAATTTTCCATAAAAATAAAATTTTCGATAAAAATTAAATGTTTGAAAAAAATTTAATTTTCGACAAAAATTAATTTTCGATAAGAATTAAATTTTCAAAAAAAATTAAAATTTCGATAAAAATTAAATTTTCGATAAACTTTCGATAAAATTTAAATTGTCGATAAAAATTAAATTTTCAATAAAAAATTAATTTTTAATAAAAGAAGAGAATTTGAGACGCAGACAAACTTCTGACCGATGCGAGAAACCTTTGGTGAAGTGATGAAATAACTAAATGATTGTTAAGAATAACTAATTGTAATTGCATTGGTCGCTAAAAATTCGAAAATCAAATTAGCAAATAAAGAAAAATTACTAATATATCTAAAAATCCAATTCTAAAAATCAAATTCAATTTATATCAATAATAATAATTCTTAAAAATTCGATAAAAAACAAATTAAAATTCGATGAAGAACCATTTTTTTTAAAAGATAAAATTAAAATATTCAAAACAATATAATTTTCTTTGAAAAAATGGTTATCTATGAAAAATTAAAAAAAAAACACAAATTTACTAAGTAGCCTTTGAAAATTTTTAAGATATAATGTGTTACTGCGAGTTTGATAGTTAACGGAGATAAAACTAACTTATCGTCTATGCTTTTTTTCAGGCATACGGTGAAAGATAACACCAAGCAAAGGATGAATGATCAGCTCGAGCAGACAAAGTATGTATGTATGTTGATAACAGTGACTTTATCCACTTTGGCACTGCCATAAACACAAAATAAGTGACATTAGTTTTAATATTAAAGACAGTTCTTGCAAATGCTTGCAAGGTATTTTTTTATGAAAATCAAACTAAATTAACCAACTTTTTAAAATAAATTCTTGGATAAAATTAAAATTTTCGGTAAAATAATTTTATTCATGAAAATCAATTTTTTGCTTAAAATAAATTTTTTAATAAAAAATCATTTTTTTGCTTAAAACCAATTTTTTAATAAAAAATCAATTTTTTGCTTAAAATCAATTTTTTAATAAAAAATCAACTTTTTAATGACAATCGGTCGATCGAAATCATTTCTTCGAAAAAAATTAATTTTTTTTCGAATTTCTTGATAAAAATCGATTTTCCAAAATAAAATCAATTTTTCGAGTAAAATCTTTATTTCGATGAATATTAAATTTATTGATAAAAATCAAATTTTATGATAAGACAAATGAAATGTTCCATAAAAATCAATCTTTTGATACAATTAAAATTTTCGATAAAAATAAATTTTTCGAAGAAAATTAATTTCTTGATAAAAATAATTTTTTGTTTTTAATTAAAATACATTTTTCGATTAAAATCTTTATTTCGATAAAAAAAAACTATTTTTAATAAAAAGTCTATTTAAAAAAATATTACATAAAATCAATTTTTTTGATAGAACAAAACTAATTTTAGATTGAAAATCAAATTTTCAATAAAAACCAATTTTTGGATCAAAACCATTTTTTCGATAAAAATCAATTTGTCAATGAAAATCAATTTCTTGACAAAAATCAAAAATCGATATAAAAATAAAATTTTCTATTAAAATTAATTTTTTGATTATTATTTTTTTCGATTAAAATCTTTATTTCGATAAAAATCTTTTTTTAATAAAAATTTATTTTTCCCATGAAAATCAATGTTCTGTTATAAGATCAAGTTTTCGATAAAAAATCTATTTTTTGATAAAAATAAAATTTCGAAAAAAAATTTAATAAAAAATCCATTTTTTTTTTATAAAAATAATCAGCTTTTCTATAAAAACCAACTTTTTGATAAAAGATTTTTTTCGATAAAAATAAATTTTTAGATATAATTTAATTTTCCGACAAAAATAAATTTGTCGACTAAAATCTTTATTTTAATAGAAAAAAAAATATTTTTTTAAAAAATTTTTATTATTAATAAAAATAAATGTTTTGATACTAAATCAAATTTTTGATTAATACCTATTTTACGATCAAAATCATTTTCGAGAAAAATATACTTTTTTTATAAAAAAAACTATTTTTCGGCCAAAATCATTTTTCCGATAAAAAAAAATCGATGTAAATTAATTTTAGATAAAAATCAATTTTTCGATAAACTATTCAATAAAACTTGATTCTATGATTAAAATTTTTATTTCGATAAAAGTCTATTTTTTAGTAAATATCAATTTTCAAGAAAATCAATTTTTTTGAAAAAAAAAAATATTAATTTTCCGTACAAAATAATTTTTTTGATAAAAAAATCGAAAAAATGAATTTTTCGATAAAAAAAATCAATTTTTCGATAAAAACCAACTTTTCGATAAATGAATAAAATTTTGATACAAATCAATTCTTGGATAGAACTAAATTTTACATTAAAAAATCTTTTTTTTTTCGATAATTTTTTTTTTTACTTTAATATGTATTTCGATAAAAAAAATTTTAAATTTTTAAGTAAAAATGTATTTTGTAGTGACAAATCAAATGCCGGTAATAAATCAATTACTTTATAAAAAATCAATTTTTGATAAAAACTAATTTTTCGATCAAAATCATTTTTTCGATAACAATACATATTTTTAAAAAATAAATTTTTTGGTAAAAAACCATTTTTCGGTTAAAATGTTTTTCGATTTAAATCTGTTTTTCGATTAAAATCTATTGTTCGATAAGTATATATTTATTTTTCTATAAAAATCGTTTTTTAATGAAAATTAATTGTTCCATGATAATCATTTTTTTTTTAAATCTATGTTTCGAAAAAATATTTTCGATAAAAGTAAATTTTTTGATAGAATCCAATTTTTTGATAAAATTAAGTTTAATGATAAAAAAATTAAATTTTTTGATAAAAACCAATTTTCAATCAACATAATTTGTCTATGGTAATTAATTTCTTGATAAAAATAACTTTTCAATGAATATGATTTTTCTGATAAAAATTAATTTTTTTATCAAAATAAAATTTTCGATAAAAATTTTAATATTCTAATAAAAACCAATTTTTCAATCAACATCATTTGTCGATGAAAACCAATCTTTTAATGAAAATAATTTTTTCAAAAAAATCAATTTGTCGATTAAAATGTTAATTTCGATAAAAAAATCAATTGTTTAATGAAAATCGATTTTTGATAAAAAATTTAATTTTCGATAAAAGTAAATTTTTTGTTTAAAACCAATTTTTCGATTAAAACTAATTTGTTGTCGATAAAAAGAATTATTCTATATAAATAAGTTTTTTGATAAAAACCAATGTTTCGTTAAAAAGTTTGTTTTTCGATAAAAAAAAAATCAGTTTTTCGATAAAAACCAGTTTTTCGATAAAAACCAGTTTTTCGATTAAATCTGTTTTTCGATTAAAATATGTTTTCGATAAAAATCGAGAAAAATGGTTTAAAACCAATTTTTCGATTAAAACCAATTTTTTGTCGATAAAAATAAGTTTTTTGATAAAAACCAATGTTTCGATAGAAAGTTTGTTTTTCGATAAAAATCTTTTTTTCGATAAAAATCTGTTTTTCGATAAAAACCAGTTTTTCGATTTAAATCTGTTATCCGATTAAAATATGTTTTCGATAAAAATCGAGAGTATAACAAAATTTGTCCTTAAATGTATGGACTAATCTGTGTTCATGAAGGCTACCGATATCTTATTAATCACAAGATGTAGAAGCAGCGCTTCAAGAAATTGTCTTCGTTCAGCCTTCAAATCTTAGATTTTGTCTTGGTCACCTTTATATATAAGTAATGAAATATACGATCACCTAGCGCAACATGTATAGTTATTTTTATCCCAAAAATACCAATCATTTTATAAAGACAACACACAAGTGATTAATGATTATAGGGGAAAAGAAATTGAAATTGAAACTGTGAAATTTAATACTTTTACTTAAAGAAAATCTAAATGATTGATTGAATTGCAAAATTGAAAACCTTAATGTCTCTTTTTTTATTGAATATCACTTAAAAAATCCTTATATTATCATGGATTTTCTCAAGCAAGGGTTCTAGACACCATAAGACATATCAAGTTACAGCCATCTTTACAAAACCCTACATTTTAATGGAAAATTCGTACATTTTCGCACCAAAAAAAGAATGGAAATATGATAAATTAAAAAGAAAATTGCGACATTTCGCAATCATTAATTACCCAAAAAAAAGTAACTGAGCACAAATCTCTAACCCCAAGCAGGAAGTAAAAGGATACTTTCTTTCGTTACTAGCAAAGCACAAAAAGGGTTTGGGAAATTGTGAGAAATCTTTCGCTATGTAATTCAATACTTGTATGGGGTCTATGCATTAGACAGCTCAAAGACATTTTGCAATTTTCTCTAATCCTTTAGCGTTTGGCAATATTTGCAAACAAAACAAAAAGGGGGAAGTTGCAACAGATTTCCTTGATGATGGAAAATTGCACAGCAGATTGCTTAAGAAAAAGGTTGTTCAAGAAACAAGGAGTAAAGAAAACATATTTCTTACCTGATGTTAGGTAACCCTTTGGTTTGCTATTATCCTTTTTCCAAGGGTTTATAATTTAGCGATTTTTTCTTTTTACATGTAACATGCAAAAATATTCTAACCCTTGCAGTTTTTTTTTGATTTTGATTTTCTTTTTGCATTACAAAATTTTAATTTATTAACCATGTGGCCAGGCCTACTCTATAATGATGGTCCCTAATGTCCTAACGCTACTGCAGTTTTTATCTTCATCTACAAAATTAATCCTTTGGCATGACATTATTGCAACATGCAAAAGGAGTAGGGAGACCTTCTTGATACGAAATTTGATATGTGCAAATTAAGCCCAACCACCTTTGGGAACGTGAGAAAAATTTTTAATTCGGGACACAAAAATTGCAAGCATCTCAAATTCCTTTACAGTGCTTGTATCCTTGATTTTGTTTTTTTTTTTTTTTTGCACTAGAGGTCATATGGTGAAAATTAGTGGATTATTAAGAAATTTCATGTTTTTCTAGACAAGCGTCAAGGCAAATGTCAATAAAAATTTGCATATTTTTGCTAATGCCAGCCAACTTAAATGATAGAGGAAAACTATTAATGAATATTTAATAAGGGGTTTACCATTAGGTAAAGCAAAATAAGGCCTTAATTAAATTTACGCAAAATTGCAACAGCGATTAACTTGGTTACGGATACCTACAACATGGGAGGGGTGCATACATTACATGCTTTATTTTCTTTCTTAATGGCGGGTTAAAAGAAAATTTTGAAATATTTCAAAGATGCAGTTTGGCAATTTTTTTATTCTATGGAAGAAGTGATTGTTACGTTAGAGAACTGAATTTTTCATTATTTGATATGAAAATGCACTTTTATAGGTATAATAATTCCATCATTCTGTTTGTTACACCTCGAACCAAGGTTTCATCAAGAAATTTACTCTGAAAATATCGAATTATTTTCCAATAAACTAACAAAAAAAGAAGCACTGCATATTGTTGTTGTTTTTAATTAAAAATCTGTTATATGTGTGAGTGCAATGCCGCATAATGGAAGCTTTAAATAGGTGAGAGTAAGAGAGGAGACTGGTAATAGTGAAAGGTAAGTGCAAGAGAAAGAGATCATCTTGAAGTGAGGGCGTGTGTTGGTGTAATGTGCGTTGCCTTACTTCGTGTTCTTTAACATGAAGGTCTGTCAATTGCTTTAGCTTCTTGATTTCTAAACCCCATTATTTTTCACTGAAGAATCGAATCAAAACATGATTTAGCATAATTATTGTAAATTTCGTGAGCAATTTGAATCTGTATAAAAGTTAAAAATCGGCTTACAAATGTCGTCGAAAATCACAAAATACAAAGTTAGCGTACATGATTTTAAGGGGCGTTTGAAAATCTCTGGAGGCATTTTTCACCTGACGTTCGCAATTTGCGAATAAACAGCTTTTATACTTGTATTTCGCTTTATTGTTTTTTAAAACGTTCCCCATTAAGATCTATAAACTTTTGCATGCGTTTGAACCAATTTTCGAAGCACTTTTGCCACCCTGATTGAGGTATCTTCAAAATATGCATTCTGAACGCATCGACCGCTTCTTCAGGTTTCGAAAAACGTTGACCTCTCATTTTATTTTTTTTATGTACGGGAATAAAAGAAGTCATTCGGTGCCAAGTCAGGACTATACGGTGGATGACACATCAAATCGATGTTTTGAGTGCTCAAAAATACATTGTTTGAGCCGATGTGTGGAGCTCGCACTGTCGTGGTGAAGAGTGATTCATCATCGGCGGTTGGTTTTCTTGATTTCTTGGAAAACAAACAAATTGTTGTGTACCACTCAGAATTGACTGTTCTGCGTTGTTCTAGTGATACGATTGTGGCATGTCCAGTTTTTCCGGAAAAACAGGCTATCATTTGCTTGGAAGTGCTTCGTGCGCGAACAACTTTTATTGGATTTGGCTCATTATGAAACACCCATACTGTTGACTGCAGTTTACTTTCGGGCTCATACGCGTAAATCCACGATTCATCACCTGCCACGATGTCAGAGAGGTGTTTCGAAGCACCGCGATCATATTTTTGGAGCATTTCTTTCAACCAATCGACACGAATTTTTTTTGACAAATTGTGTGGGATTCAACGATTGTAATTGGGTTGCCTAAAAAGTAATTGCGGATTTTTTAAAAGAAAGTAAATGCACTTTTAATAAAACTTAGAATGAACTTTAATCAAATATATTATTGCCATTTTTTCGATAACCTTTTGCCATCTTCCTGGCAAATTAAGTATTCCACGCTCATAGAACTTATGGCCTTTATCTGCAAAAAACTGAACCAAGTGCGATTTTATAGCCTCATCCTTGCCAAAAGTTTTACCATTTAAGGAGTTTTGCAAAGATCGAAATAAATGGTAGTCTGATGGTGCAAGGTCAGGGTTATATGGTGGATGCATCAAAAGTTCCCAGCCAAGCTCACTCAGTTTTTGGCGAGTGACCAAAGATGTGTGCGGTCTAACGTTGTCCTGGTGGAATATGACACCTTTACGATTGACCAATTCTGGTCGCTTCTCCTTGATGGCTGTATTCAATTTGTCCAATTGTTGACAGTAAACATCCGAATTAATCGTTTGGTTCCTTGGAAGCAGCTCAAAATATTCCAAACGTTTCCAATCCCACCAAACAGACAGCATAACATTCTTTTGGTGGAAATCAGCCTTTGAAGTGGTTTGAGCTGGTTCACCATGCTTGGACCATGATCGTTTTCGACTAACGTTGTTGTAAACAATCCATTTTTCATCTCCAGTAATGATTCGTTTTAAAAACGGATCGAATTCATTGCGTTTAAGGTGCATATCACAAGCGTTGATTCGGTTTGTTAAATGAAGTTCTTTCAATACATGTGGTACCCATATTAAAATTGACGCCAAACAAACAAATGTAAACAAAATTTCGCGCACTTTTTTTCTAAAGCAAGCTAAAAGTAACAGCTGATAACTGACAGAAGAAAGAATGCAATTACAGAGTCAAAAGCCGTTGAAAAAATTTGTCAACGCCGACTATATTACCGACAATTACTTTTTGGGCAACCCAATAAATACTGGTCCTTGATGCAGCTTCATCGCCAAAAATTTAATTATGCTCTTCGAGGCACTGTTGTTGAGTTAATCGCAAGAAAATGTAGCTTTTAATTTACTTTAAACAACACAAATAACACTCGTATGTCAAAACGTTTTGAGTACATATAACCTCTAAAATGTCAAGCTTTACAATAGAGCTGTCAACATTTTATATCTATTTGGAGCACCAATCACTTAGGGTAAGGTAAGGTAAGGTTGAAAAGAGGGTGCGGACCTATTTTACATAATTGAGCTCGTAGTCCTGTGTGTTCCGTAATGATACCGAAAGCCGAACTGTCCTCCTTCACTTAAATATTCGTAAAATTGTGTAACCTTTCACAAATATTCTCACAATTTCAGAAATACCGACAATAACTTGAGTAACATTTTGAACAAAAAAAATTGTTGTAAGTCCCAAAACTCATAAACCGCTGGATGGATATACTAGACATTTCAGCATATTTTCTGTAGTCTTTAAAAAAAAACAATCATGCCGATCGGCCACTAAATGATTGTTTAGCATGCAATTCAAAATTTGACATGCTCGAGTTGATCAACTTTCAAGCCCTATGGATCAGCCTCTTGATCCACTATGATACCCAAATGTTGCATACTTATTGGAAAACACCTCAGCATTGACTATGCTAAGTTTCGTGTTCATATCTCCACCGTTTAAAAATTCCAGAATAATTTCCAAGATTTTCGATTTGGCAACACTGTACGCTGAAATATGAATTACAATTGTGTTAGTGAACAAATCATCAAATTACTGTGGTCCCAATAACAATTCGTATTATGTATGCATATTCGATGTGGAAGAAATCCGTTATGCCTCCGAGTGACTGACTGAAATAAAAACAGAGAAAGAGAGAGCGTAGGAGTAAGAGAGACCAGGAAACTGTAGGAAAGACCATGCCTATACTCCATTATTATTACAATTAAATAATAACAGCAAATCATCGGCATATATGTATGTATGTATGTTTAGTATTCATACATACATTGTATATATGTAAGTGAGATAATGCATGCCAAACTTGGATGAGTAAGAATGAGAGTAGGTTTAAAGATCTTTAGTATGGTGGGCGGTAAGGTTCCGATATATTAAATGGAAATAGATAAAATGCTACACTTTATTTTGTTGTTGTTGTTGTAGTAGTGAGTCCCAATAACAATTTATATTATGTATTCATATTGCTGTGGGAGAAAACCGTTATGCCCCCGAGTACCAATGACACTAAGATAAAGCGAGAGAAAGAGAGAGCGTAGGAGTAAGAGAGACCAGTAAACAGTAGGAAAGACCATTTGTATTCTCAATTGTTAAAACAATTCAAAAATAACAGAAAATCATTAGCATATATGTATGTATGTTTAATATTCATACATACATTGTATATATGTAAGTGAGATAATGCATGCCAAACTTGGATGAGTAAGAATGAGAGTAGGTTAAAAGATCTTTAGTATGCTGGGTGGTAAGGTTCCGATATATTAATAGAAAATAGATGAAATGCTACACTTTATGTTGTTGTTGTAGCAGCGTGTCCCAATAACAATTCATATTATGTATACATATTGCTGTGAGAGAAAACCGTTATGCCCCCGAGTACAAATAACACTGACATGAAGCCATAGAATGGTTTTTTATGGGCTATATACGTAAAATTTGATCAAAAAAAATCTGCTTCTGTTCAATACCTCATAGGTTTGTTTTCCACCAACCTTACCCACCATTTCACGTACGACTCATTGTCCTACACATTTCAAAATATTCAATTTATCAAAATTCTTATCGGTTTTCTTCAAGTTTGCTTGCAATAAAAGGCAAACTTAAGTGTGAAATTTGAAAAATCATTAATTAAATTACAAAAATTTCTAAAACAATGTCTTGCTTTATATAAAGAATCAAGGCACAAATTTGCAATGTTGCTCTCATGTTTGTCCATCTTTACGATCAATGATCACATCAGCCAACCCCCAAAAAAGAAAACTCCCCAACCCAAAAGTGATGAATCATTCATCAAGCGGACAGCTGTCAATAGAAACTCAAACTTAATGATGGAAGGACAAAAATTTTACAATTTTTTACAAAAAGACCTAATGAAACATTTTGAGGCCTAATGATCACCAACTTTGTACTTTTTCTTAAAAAAATTTTAGAAAATTATTAATCAAGCATGAAAAAAACGATAGAATCTTTTTTCTTAAAGAAAATAAAGAAATCAGACTTTGTTAGAAGGGTAAATCTTACGAAGTATTTTTTTTAATATTTTTTCTTTTTAAACCCTTGATTGAATATTGAAAGGCTTCAATTTTTCTTCCTGTTGTCTTTGTTTATTTTCTTGTTGTTTTTTTAAATGTGTTTTGGCAAAAAGTCGTTTCGTCATGTTTGCATAAAATTCACCTTTTTGGGTGTATTTTTTGCACCCTAACCTAACAAAAGAGGCTTGTGCCAATGTTATGCAAATTATCCTTTTGTCTGTTCATCTCCATCTTCCCTAAGGCTCTCTGGTCTACTCATCTCATTTGCATATTAAGACATTTTTGCTCATTTTAACCATAGCGTATCCATAAAAAATTCAATTGATCCTTTATTGGGTATGAATCGAGAGCAATATTTATGAGTGCCAAAAATGATTGAAAAGGGTTGTGTGATGTTCCCTTTGTTTTGCGAAAAATATGTTAATTTAATTAAAATCGATCTTCTTTCAATTGTCTAGCCTTTGAATTGAACTTTTGCAAAAATCGGAAATTTTAATGGAAAAATTTACATTTGTATGGCATAAAACAAAAAAAAATATTTCTTCGAAAAATAACGGCTGAAATTATGGAAATTTTTTAATTTTTTCACAAACTCATTTTTTATTTAACTCGTAGAAATTTTGCATTTATAAACTGCGAATCTTTGAGTATAAATATTCTTGGTCTAGATCTATGTATATCCTTCCATCCGTCCGTTTGTTGCTCTGGTTGTTCGTACTTCTGTCTGCCCGTTCTTCCTGCATCATTGAGATGTATTCAAGGAAATTTTCAAAATTTTCGTCTGATCGTTATCGTCATTTCGATAGACGGAAGGATGGATGGGCGAACAGATGGAAGGATGAACTATCTGTAGGAAGGATAAACGGAAGGATGGACAGACTAACGGGAGGATGGACAAACAGACGGTCGGGCGGATGAATGGACAGACGGAAAGATGGGCAGACGGAAGGATGGACAGACGACGTGATTGACAGACGAAAGAATGAACAGACGGAAGGATGGACAGACGGAAGGATAGACAGACGGAAGGGTGGACAGACGGAAGGATGGACAGACGGAAGGATGGACAGACGGAAGGATAGACAGATTCAAGGATGGAAAGACGGAAGGATAGACAGATTCAAGAATGGAAAGACGGAAGGATGGACAGGCGAAAGGATGGACAGACGGAAAGGTGGACAGACGGAAGGATGGACAGGCGGAAGGATAGACAGACGGAAAGATGCACAGACGGAAGAATGGACAGACGAAAGGATGGACAGACGGAAGGGTGGACAGACGGAAGGATGGACAGACGGAAGGATAGACTCACGGAAGGGTGAAGAGATGGAAGGATAGACTCACGGAGGGATGGAGAGACAGAAGAAAGGACAGACAGAAGGATGGACAGACGGAAAGATGGACAGACTGAAGGACGGACAGACAGAGGGATGGATAGAGTGAAGGATGGACAGACGGAAGAATGGGCAGACGGAACGATGTATAGACAGAAGAATGAATAGACGGAAGGATAAGCAGTCGGAAGGATGGACAGACAGAAGGATGGACAGATGGAAGGAGGGACAGATAAAAGGAGGGACAGACGGATGAATGGACAAACGGAAGGATGTATGGACGGAGGAATGAATAGATGGAAAGACGGAGTGACAGAAGGATAGACAGATTGAAGGAGGGACAGACGGATAGATGAACAGACGGAAAGATGAACAGACGGAAGGATGGACAGACGAGACATAAGGATGTATGGGCAGACTGTAGAATGGGCAGACGGAAGGATGCACAGACGGGAGAAGGGATAGACGGAAAGATGCAGATACGGAAAGATGGACAGAAGGAAGGATGTATGTACGGAAGAATGAGTAGACGTAAGAATGGACAGACGGAAAGACCGACGAGACGTAAGGATGTATGGGCAGACTGTAGGATGGACAGACGGAAGAATGGACAGACGGAAGAATGGACAGACGGAAGAAGGGCCAGACGGAAGATGCACATAGGGGAGGATGGACAGACGAGTCTAAGGATGTATGGGCAGACTGTAGAATGGGCAGACGAAAGTATGGACAGACGAAAGTATGGACAGACGAAAGTATGGACAGACGAGACGTAAGAACAGTTGGACAGACTGTAGGATGGACAAACAAAAAGATGCACACAGAGAACGATGCACATACGGAAAGATGACAGGCGGGAAGACTGTCAAACAGACGGACGAAGGGATTGCCGGTGGCTGTCAGTCCTTCTGTCGAAATCCCGATAAAATACAAACGAATAGTCTGGGATAGCTCTTTTTGTTCAGTTCACAATTCGATAAAACACCCACATTAGCCGATCTCTCAACTTGACTTCAAGGGTTTCTACACATGTCAATTATTATCCCATTTAGCTGAAATTTGTCTACGTAAAATACACTTGGGCCATCCATTAACTACTCCAGATGTCGTCCATAAAAATGCATATCCCCCGATTTGACTCCTTGGGCGAATTTTTGTAGAAAATTTAATTTTTCCAGAATTCTCATAAAAATTCAATTTTTATTGAATTTTCATAGAAAATTCGATTTTTATCGAATTATAAAGAAAATTTGATTTTTATCGAATTTTTATAAAAAAATTTACTTTTATCGGATTTTAAACAAAACTTGATTTTTTCGAAGTTTAAAATATTTAATAATTTTTTTTCGAATGAGGATTTTTATCGATTTTTCATAATCGAATTTTTGAATTTGAATTTTCAAGGAAAATTCGATTTATTTAGTATATACATATATACAGAAAAAATTATTTCTATGAACATTTCAAAAAAGACATAAATTTTATAAAAATTTATTTTAATCGAATTTTCAAAAACACGTATTTTTATCGAATTTTTAACGAATTTTCACAGAAATGTGATTTTATAGTGTTTTTTATATGTGGAATTTTTTTTTTAACTTTCAAAGGATATATGACATTAACGAAAATATTAAAATAGAAAATAAGATTTTTATCGAATATTGATTTTTATGGAATTTTCATAGAAAATTTGATTTTTAAGGAAGTTTAATAGAAAATTGAATTTTTATCGATGATAATAGAATTATAATTATAAAAATTATATTTTTTTCGATTTTTAATTTTTATCGAATTTTCATAAAAAATTTTACATTTATCGAATTTTTTAATTTTTTTTTTTTTTAATTTCTCTGAAAATTTTATTTTTTCGATTTTTTTGTAGCAAATACAACTTTTTCATATTTTTTTTTTTAAATTTTTGAGAAATTTCATAAAACAATGGTTTCATTTTCTATAGAAACTCGACAAAAACCAAAATTTCTTGAAATTCACTTGAAAATTTTTGAGAAATTTCATAAAACAATGGTTTCTTTTTCTATAGAATCTCGACAAAAACCGAAATTTCTTGAAATTCGCTTGAAGTAAAATTGAAGTTTTTATGTTTTTTTTTTTATAAAATGCAATATAGTTATCTGTGGCTGTACACCAAAGCAAAAAACATTGATATTTTCCACATTCGATCGCCAATTGTATATACTCTCGCGAAGGGGTTGCAAAAAATCTCTCAACTCTTTGACCAAAGTCAAAGAGAAATTGCAAAAAAAAACCAACCCCTTTTTCTTAAATTTTACATCAAACCGAATCATTAAAATTATTGGGTTGGAAACATCGAATCGTTTTCATTACCTGTGTTGGTTAAACACAACACATAAGGATTATAAGCCAAGGACAACGATAAACGATGCGCCACGCAAATGACAATGCAATGCTTGAAAGATGTAGCAGTTGCAATTGTTTTTTTTTCATAAAAAATGAAAAACCGAAAGAAAATATTGTGTATTTCATTCCTAAGCTAATAGTCCGGTATGGAAAAAGGGGTGAAAGGGCACCCAACTCGAAAACAAACACCAAAAAAGTATTCAATATCCTTAGAGATCATCATTAATTTTTATAATGTCATTACTTTGTACAAAAATCCAAAGCGACATTTCCTATAGCCAAGAAAAAAGTAAGAGATTTGATCAAAAAAAAGAAAAAATAATGAGCATAGTTTTAAGGGATTTTTGTTAAAGATTTAACAAACATTTCCTAATGATGTATGTGCGAGTTTAGGTAAAAATCTTAAAATGTTTAACACAGTTTTCTAATAAAAATTATAAACTGATCATAAATCATGATTTAAGGCCATCAAGGATGTAAATGCCGTTTGTTTGTTTTTTTCTATAAACCAACAAAATAAGGAATAAAAATTCAATCAATGCAAAATTTTTTAAATTTTCATATAAAATTTGAGGATTTTCGATTTTTTAAGTATATCAAATAAAAATTTTTATCGAAATTTCATAACTTAGTTTTTATCGAATTTTCATAGAAAATTTGTTTTTATAGAAAATTTGAATTTGATCGACTTTTTATGGAAAATTTGATTTTTATCAAATGTTCATAAAAAATTTGGTTTCTATCGAATTTTCATAGAAAATTTGGTTTTTATCGAAACTTAATTTTCATATAAAATAGCTTAATTTGTAACGAATTTTCATAGAAAATTAGATTTTTACCAAATTTGATATTTATCGAATTTTCATAGAAAATTTGATTTTTATCGAATTTTCATCGAAAATTTGATTTTTATCGAATTTTCACCGTAAATTTGATTTTTATCGAATTTTCATCGAAAATTTGATTTTATCGAATTTTCATAGAAAATTTGATTTTTATCGAATTTTTATAGAAAATTGATTTTTATCGAATTTTTATAGAAAAATTGATTTTTATCAAATTTTCATAGAAAATTTGGTTTGTTATCGAATTTTCATAGAAAATTTGGTTTTTATCATATATTCATAGAAAATTTGGTTTGTTATCGAATTTTCATAGAAAATTTGGTTTTTATCATATATTCATAGAAAATATGATTTTTATCGAATTTTTTAAATAATTTAATTTTTTTATAAAATAAGGACTATCGATTTTGCTCTTATTGAATTTTTATAGAAAATTTGATTTTTATTGAATTTTCTAGAAAATTTGGTCGTTTATCGAATTTTCATAGAAAATTCGGTTTTTATCAAATTTTCATAGAAAACTTGGTTTTTATCGAATTTTCATAAAAAATTATTTTTGTCGAATTTAATTTTTATTGATCGAATGTTTATAGAAAATTTGATTTTTATCGATCGAATTTTCATAGAAAATTTGATTTTTATCGAATTTTCATAGAAAATTAGATTTTTATCAAATTTTCATAGAAAATTTGATTTTTATCGAATTTTCGTAGAAAATTCGATTTTTATCGAATTTTCATAGAAATTTTGAATTTTATCAAATTTTTAAAGAAAATTAGATTTTTATGGAATTTTCATAGAAAATTGGATTTTTATAGAATTTTCATAGAAAATTTGATTTTTATTGAATTTTTATCGAATTTTCATAGAGAATTTGATTTTTAAAGAATTTTCAATGAAAATTTGATTTTATCTAATTTTTAATGTGAATTTGATTTTATCTAATTTTCAATGTGAATTTGTTTATCGAATTTCCATAGAAAATTTGATTTTTATCGAATTTTCATAAAAAATGATTTTTATTCAATTTTCATCAAAATGATTTTTATCGAATTTTCATAAAAAAATGATTTTTATCGAATTTTCATAAAAATTGATTTTTATCGAATTTTTATACAAAATGGGTTTTATCGAATTTTCATAAAAATAATTTTTATCGAATTTTCATAAAAAATAATTTTTATCGAATTTTCATAAAAATTGATTTTTATGGAATTTTCATAAAAAAATTATTAAATTTTTCTCGAATTTACATAGAAAGTTTTTTTTTTATTGAATTTTTATAGAAACTATGGTTTTATCGAATTTTTATAGAAACTATGATTTTATCGATCTTTAATAGATTGATTTATACCGAGTTTTCATACAAAATTTTATAAAAAATTTGTTTTTTATCGAGTTTTCATAAAAATTTTATTTTTATAGAATTTTCTACAAAATTTGGTTTTTATCGAATATCGAATTTTGGTTTTATCGAAATTTTATAATATGCATGTTTTATAAAAAAAACTATTTTTTCCGAATTGTCATATAAATTTTGATTTTCTATAAAAATTTGATTTATTAGAAAATTTTAGACAATTTTTGTTGTAAACCAATGTTCGTAACTATACTTTCTTGCTTGCAATTTCATTTTCGAAACTTTTTTTATTGACCAACAAAGTTTTCAATTAACTTTCTTTCAATTACATCCCAACAAAGAAGAACGTTGGGAAACATCTGTTGTTTAAAGAAAAGGACGCCAATTTTCTTATAGTTTTGTATGAATATGAAATTAAAGTCTCTATTATTTAAAGTCACTTTCTCTAGCCGTAAGCCCTATGTCTGCTATATCACCCCTTTTCTGCTTCCACACAATGGTCACTCATTTGGTGGTTTTCAGAATTGTTCATTAAATGTGAATTCCTAGGAGGAAGCATCAACCACAATGGACCATTGTGCCAAGTGACATGAATAGAATGGACAATGGTCTGGTCCTGTTTTACCAGGTCTGCAATTAAAAAACCATAAATCTCAATTGTAATAACCACCTAAAGAACGTGAGAAATTTATTTTGATTTTTTATTTGTAATCCTCTTGTAAAAGGACATTCAATCAAAGTTGTAATTGTATCAAAACATCCTCACAATGGATTGGACATTTGCAAAAGGCAAATATTGTAAAACAAAACTAATGCCATTTTCATGTAAATCATTTATGGGCCAAAAGCGTTGTGACAACTTAACAAGCGCGTAAAATTTCGAAAATTGCCTTAGTTCAAATAATCGTCCCAATACGAGACGTTTTGGGAATATAGACACAACACACCAACCATGTAGCTCTATATCAACAACCTTCTGGTATTCTCCTTAGAATGGGATCCCAAAAATCACTTTCATAAGCAAACAAAAGCCATTCAAATGTAACATTCATGAGAACGAGAGAGATAGAAAACGGAAGACTGCCAGAGAATGGCAAGGCATTGGCAACATATGCAAATTTCTGCCTTTTATGCATATTCATGGTGATACACATTCGCTGCGATGGCTTTCCACAAAAGGACACATTTGTAACAACATGATTTTGTACAACTCTATTTCACGAGAGAAGATGTCCTTTCAAGGCTTCAACATGAATAAATATCGATTTCTTTGACTTGGTACTATTTTTATGCAAATTTTTTGTAGTTTTGCCTTTTATTGCCATTTTGTGCAACAGCGAAATGATAAACCCTAAATTGTGTCCTACCACTTACCCCGCCCAAACCTCCTTTCTTTAATTCATTCACTAACTGACATCAATGAATACGAAATGGGGGTAAGATCTGTGTTTTCACTTTCCTACCATTCTCGACAACCATTAAACCAAATGTAAATTACAAATCAATTGAAATAACATTGTGATCGATCGATCGAAAAGTCATGTAAAGTTACTTCTTTCAGAATTTGCATACATTTGCATGTGATAGTCGAAAATGACAAGGGTGCAAAGTAGTGCAAGGTTTTCTAAGGAATAGATTTTATTATAAAAATTAGATTACATAAAATGTTCTGGAAAAGAAGGAAAATATTTTTTTTGCATTATTTCATAAATTTCAATATAGAAGTGTTAAAATTAAAAATTCAAAGCAAACAATCGATAAATATCGATAATTAATCGAAAAATTTTGTTAATAAATCGAATAATATCGATGTATATCGATAAATATCGAGTAATATTGATATTTATCGACAAATATCGATCAATTGTCTATAATTATTATAAATGCTAATTAATCAATAAATATTGACCACCTATCAGTCAATATTGATCATTAATCGATAAATGTTAATCATTTATCGTTAAATGTTGGTCATTAATCAATAAATGCTAATAATTAATCTTAAATCGAAAATTTTCGACCATTAATCAATAAATATGACCCGTTAATCGAATTAATGTTGACCATTAATCTATAATTAGTCCACATCGAAAGGATTATACGAGAGGGTACATTGATAGATTGTGCAGCAATCAGTGACGTCACCATATAAACTACTTGCATCGAAAGAAAAGCTTTTGAGGAATCACAATGGGCTCCTTTCGGCCCTGGATACTTAGACATCTGATGTTTGGTATCATCCCCATCCAATCTAACATAACCTAATCGGTACTTATTGATTAATTATCGATAAATATCGATGTAAGGATGTAAAGTGGTGTTAGGGTTTTCGTAACAATATTTTGCTACATAAATTTGATTGTATTCGAATTCAAATTTGCCAAAAAAATTTTCAAGAAAAATTTTTTGTTGTAAATTGTCAAATTTGTTGTAAATTGTCAAATTGAAAATCATTAGTGAACAAAAGTATTCAAACACATTTAAAATGAAATTATTCATAGAAATCGATGTGAAATCGACCAACAATCGATCATTAATCGATAGATATCGACATATAATTGAAAAATATAGATAAATTACCATTTAATAACGATCGGTAGTTAATCGATAAATATGCAAAATCTAAATGTTATGTAAAAATGTCGAGTATCAATCATGTAAACTCTCCATTAAGGTGAAGGGACAAACTTCTCATATTCAAGGTACGAGTCCGTGTGAACGGCGTGCCGCAGGGAAACATCTTTTTGTGAGAAGATGTTTGATACTTCTCACCAGTATTCCGTTCTAAAGCGTTTAACGTCATAGGCGGACATCCTAGCTTTTGCCCATGGTGGCCTCCAAATGTATAAATATCGATAATATGTTGATATTGATCATTAATCGATAAATATCAATTATTAATCATTAAATATAGATCGAATGAGAGACAAACAAGGATCACTAACAGATATAAATCGATCACCCAATGGTAAATATCGATTATTAATCAATAAACATCGAAGAGTAATCCATAAATTACAGATAAATATTCTAAGCAAAAAACTTACAACACCTTACAGATTAGATAAATATTGACACCTAATCGATAAATAATTGATAAATATCGATAATTTGTCGAGATTATTTCGACGATTAATCGATTAATATCAATGAATATTGATCATAAATCAATAAAATCGATCCTAAAACGATAATCTTCTATCATTATTCGATAAAAATTAGTTACTAATCGATAAATGTTGACAATTACTTACATCTATCCAAAAAGCGTACAGAGGTATTACAAAAACATGGTAATATCTCGATATGTAATCGATAAATATTGTTTACTTATCAACTTGAACCATTCAAAAACATTATATCATTAATCGATACTAAATCGATAAAAATTGGTAATTAATCTATACATATCGATCATTAATCCTTAAACATCGATCATCAATCTATAGGTATCAATCATTAATCGATAAATGTTGAAAATTATTTACGTCTTACCGAAAAACGTACAAAGGTATTAGACAAACATGGTAAAATCTCGATTTGTTATCGATAAATGTCGGTTAATATTCAATAAATGTCGGTTAATATTTGATAAATGTTGTTTACTTATCGACTTAAATCTTTAAAATTCACTGATGAATATTATATCGATAAAAATGAATCAATAATCGATAAACATTGATCAATAATCTAAAAATATCCATCGTTAATCGATAAATATCGATCGTTTATTTTACTTATGTTCGATAATTAATCATAAATTATCGATAAACATCGATCATTGATCCATTAATATAGATCATTAACTCATAAATATTGATCATTCAATGGTGAATTTCGATCACCAATCGATAAATATCAATTATAAATCGATAATTGTTAAAAATTATTTACATCTAACTGTAACACGTACAGAGGTATTAGACAGACGTGATAAAATGTCATTAAGTAATCGACAAATGTCAATTTAAATTCGATAAATATCGTTTACTTCTCGACTTGAATTCATCAACGAAACTTATATCATAAATCGATAAATAGGACCATTAACAGGTTAATATTCAATAAATGTCGTTTAATCATCGACTTAAATTCTTTAAAAATCACTGATCGATAGTATATCGATAAAAATGAATCAGTAATCGATAAACATTGACCAATAATCTATTAATATGATACTAATGGTCGATAATTTACTATATATTATCGATAAACATCAATCATTGATGCATTAATATAAATCATTAACCCATAAATAGTGATCATTAAATGATGAATCTTGTTCATTAATCGATATATATCAATTATTAATCGATAATTGTTGAAAATTGTTTACATCTAACTGAAACACGTACAGAAGTATTAGACAGACATGATAAAATGTCGATTATTAATGGACAAATGTCCATATATATTCGATAAATATCGTTTACTTTTCGACTTGAATTCTTCAACATTTTTTATATCAGAAATCGATAAATATGGATCATTAATCGCTATACATAGATCATTTAACTATAAGTATCGATCATTAATCGATAAATATAGATAATTTATCGAAAAATATCGATATCGATATAAATTTTTAAACTTATTTAAATCTAAACGACAAACCTACATAGGTATTAGAAGAGATAGTCTCTCAGAAACTTCGACGTATATGACATACATTTTCGATGTATAATACATAAGTCAAAAACGTCATAAACCAAACCAAAAAAAAAGTTTTTGACAGAACTAAAAAATAATGAATATGGCAACACTTGTGCATAGGTAAGAACCTGCTCCCATTACGAAAAAACATATGAGTTCCAATCCTGGCAAGAACATCAAAGACATTTTTGACTTTTATTCTCACTAACACATACTGGTGTCATTTGTGAATATCTTAGGGTGGTTAAACTGCCCTGGAGCGCTGGTTTACAATAAAGCTTTTTTATCATATTTAAAATTTAAAAAACAACAACAAATTCAAAACAATGATATTAGTACTTGTTATAAGTTTTATACAAGTTGAGATTCCATAGCAGGATATTGTCCGGTTTTAGACCATTGTTTAATGCTTTCTATTCTGTATCATAGCAAAAAACATTTAAAAGTCAGCAAAAGTGTCCGTATCGTGATTTCAATTTCGACCAAGAATTATTATCAGCAGACAATGTCAAATGGATCATAGTGCTTTACATACCATCCCAAATAGAGTAGGTTTTAAAGCACACATCTGAATTTAAAAGTAACTCTTTAAGACAATTTGATTCACAAGCGCATGTACAAGTATCTGACGTTCTCGGCGTTTAAACCAAAAAACCGACGAACAGACCATCTCTGGGTATTACACAAACATGGTAAACTCTCGATTTGTAATCGATAAATGTCATTAGAGTAGTGTTGTTTACTTATCGTTGTGAACCCTTGAAAAATTTTATTTCACTCATCGATAGTTGATCGATCAATATGAAACATTAATCGATAAACATGGATCAGTAATCGGTATGCGTCGACAATTCATAAAAATCATAATACTGGTCATTAATTGATAAATATCGATCATTTATCGATAAATATCGAACATTAATCGACAAATATCGAACAGTAATTGATGAATATCGACCATTAATCGATAATTATCGACCATTAATCAATAAATATCGAACATTATTCGACACGTGTCGATAATTTATCATAAAATATTGGTAAATATCGATCATTCGCCTTTGAATATCCATCAGTTTATGATAAATAGCGGTTTTTAATCGATAAATACTAATAATTCATTGATAAATATCGAAAAGTTTTATATCGAAATTTTATATCACTCACCGATAGTTAATCGATCAATAGGGAACATTACTCGATAAACTTGGATCAGTTATCGACATGCATGTCGATAATTCATAAATATCATAATATTGTTCATTAATTGATAAATATCGATCATTAATCGATAATTAATTGATATATATCTACCACTAATCGATAAATATCGACCATTAATCGATAAATATTGATTATTAATCGACACGTGTCGAAAATTTATCATAAAATATCGGTAAACATCGATCATTAACCTATGAAGATCCATCAGTATATGCTAATTATCGATTATTAATCGATAAATACCAATCATTCATTGATAAATGTCGAAAAATTTTACATCGAAATTTTATATCACCCATTACATTGATAGTTAATCGATCAATATGGAACATTAACCGATAAACATGGATCAGTAATCGATATGCGTCGACACTTCACAAAAATCATAACATTGTTCATTAATTGATAAATATCGATCATTAATCGATAAATATCGATAATTAATCAATAAATATCGACCATTAATTGATATATATCTACCACTAATCTATAAATATCGACCATTAATCGATAAATATTGATTATTAATCGACGTGTCGATAATTTATCATAAAATATTGATAAACATCGATCATTAACCTATGAAGATCCATCAGTATATACTAATTATCGATTATTAATCGATAAATACTAATCATTCATTGATAGTTAATCGATCAATATGGAGCATTAATCGATAAACATGGATCTGTAATCGATATGCGTCGATAATTCATAAAAATCATAATATTGTTTAATGATTGATGAATATCGATTAACCGGTAAAAATCTATCATAAATCGATAAATATCGACCATTATTCGATAAATATGGATTATTAATCGACACGTGTCGATAATTTATCCTAAAATATTGATAAATATCTATCATTAATCAACGAATATCCATCAGTATATGATAAATATCGATTATTAATCGATAATCATTCATCGATAAATGTCAAACATTTTTTATATCTAAACAAACTTACATGTACAAAAAGTTTAGTATCGATTTGCAATCGATACATGTCGATTTGTAATCGAAAAATGTCGATTAGTAGTCGATAAATGTCGATTTGTTATCGATAAATATGGATTTTTAGTCGGTAAATGTCGCTTTGTAATCGCTACATATCGATTTGTAATTGATAAATGTCAATTTGTTATCGATAAATGTCGATTTCTAATCAATATATGTCGATTTTTTAATCGATAAATGTCGATTTTTAATCGATAAATGTCAATTTGTAATCAATATATGTCGATTTGTAATCAATATATGTTGATTTTTAATCGATAAATGTCGATTTGGAATCGATAGTTATCGATTAGTATCCGATAAATGTCGATTACTTATCGACTTAAATCCTTAAAAAATTTTACGGATAACATTAACACGGCAGCATTCGGCACTGCCATACTTTCAAATATGTTTAAAGACATGTCTATTTTTGGTAAAATTGGTAAAACTGCAGAAGACCGCAGCTGACACTCCAAATAGTAATGAAACTTTTGCCATTCAATACAAAATAAGGTTTCAGATAAGGAAGCAGCCTATTACATGATCTTTCTAAATAACGCTAGAGAAGGTTGATGAATGAAATTGCACATTTCTGAATACACAACAAATGCTGCTAGCTTATGCTGACCATGTTGTATTAACTGCTGCCTTTGGTAAGCTCGAAAAGAATTGGAGACCAACGTAGCACAAAGGTGAGCATGTCCGCCTGTGACGCTGAAAGCCTAGGTTCAAATCCTGGCGAGAACATACTAACAAATTTTTATCGGTCATTATCTGCTCCTAATGCTGGCGGCTTTTGTGAGGTTGCCATTTGCCATGCAGAAACTTCTCCCCCAAAAAGGTGTCGCACTGGGGCACGCCGTTCGGACTCAGCTATAAAAATCGGGCCCCTTATCACTGAGGTTAAACTTCTATTGGGCAGCACTCATTGATATGTGGGTAGTTTGCCCTGTTCCTTAATGGAATGCATTTGAATCGCCATTAAGCGAAGATAATATAAAGTTGTAAATGTTAATATTCAGGACATTGGCTAAGCGAAAGCTAAAGGGTTAACCTAAATAAACAGTGTAAGACAAAAACTCAACAAGAACTGAATGTTGATAATTATAACATTGAAATAGTCAACGCTTTGATGTAACTAGGCATTCGTTTAAAATATGAAAGGAGAATAATACTTACCGAAAGTTGCTACTTTTGACAAGCCAAAACGTAAAGAAGCATTTATCATCATCATATGTACTCACACACATTAAGAGGCATGTGAAGTGTGCCGTTTACTTTTTAACCCCATTGAATAATGTCTCACTGACCATTAATTGACTACTGTGAAACAAGGATGCCTCAGCTTCCTGCTAACCCTTTGTCTGCCAGGACTATGAGTGCTTAATGATTAGATGACCAAACCGGATTTTAAAGAATGACCATTGGTCAGCTTGTGTCACGTGCCTTCACTGTGTGGCCACATACCTAAGCATCATTTGCATCATTACAACAAAGTCATTCCAATACAAATAATTCGTGTTAATTGTAGACGCGTGAAGAATGATGAAAGTAGCATGCCTGCATAATGAAAATAATAATAAAATAAACGAATTAAAAAAAAAATTATCTAAACCTAATTTTATCAAAGTTTCTATCGAAATCAAAGTTTGATAAAATTTTGATTTTTATAAAATTCACATGTTTCCAATTTTTTTATTAAACATTTTTACCAAAATTTCCCTAAAAATCATTTCTTTCTAATTTCCATAAGTTTTTGTTTTCTTTAGAATTTATCTATAAATTTTAATTTTTTGAAATTTTTCATAAAAAATTAATTTTCTGAAATTTTGCATAAAAATTTAATTTTGTTGAAAATTTTTATATAAATAAAATTTTCTGAAATTTTCCATTAAAATCAACATATATGGAGTTTTCCATACAACAATTTATTTTGAAATTTAAACTTTCCTTAATATCATTCTTAGCCATGAAAATCATTTCCTTGAGTGTTCTAAGAAGACATTAAAAATGATTCATGAATTAATTTCAATGGTAATTTTTGGGGTTGAATCCCAAGTATCCCCCATTTTCGTTTTGCCTTTGAGTTGGTTTTTTTGGTACAGCCACATCTTTTCAATGCAAATACTTTCCGATAACTTTAAAATGAGCCAATGTTGAAATTAAAGTTTAATGCAAAGCACGAAAAGAGTTGTTTGCATTAAAGTAACGCCATTGTTTTAAAGAAAATGGCTGACCCCTTACCCCTTTGCAGAGGGGGAGCATTGCTTTAAACCCTGAGATTTTTCATTCAGTAATTGGTCACATGGTGTGTATGACCATGGTGTGGATGAAAGCATAGTGAGATGGATGGCTAAATTTGCATACAATTTGTGAATGGCCAGGGGCATGCGCATTAGCACAAACCCTTTAACCTTAACTGGGATATTAAATCTCCAAGGAGGCTAGCATCAACTTTCCTAAAGAGAAACAAAACTCCCTTTAAAGGACAATGGTTAAGCATACTCTTAGATATACAGAAATTGTTTATACTTCCGTTATCTATGTATAGGTGATAAAATGCAAATTATTATGTTGTTGTTGTTGTTTTTTTTTTCCTCTATACTCTCCCTAGCCCATCAATGACCAAAACGTGAGTTGTTGACGTGCGTCTGCTTTGACTTCTCCTGGCCCTGGGCCGTTAGTGAATGTGTATTTTCAGGTATCCTTTTGTATTGCATGCCAACAAAGGACCGCGAAGAAAGATTATTTCACTATTAGAACAGGGGTTTCAGATCACAGTTAAATTTTTTTTTTTTTCGAAAATTAATGTTTGTTATGTCCAAACCGGTTTTGACCCTTTTTGTCCTTTCGTCCTTTTTTTGGTTTTTCATTGTTCTCTCTTGACAGATCGCGGTTGTAGGACAAGATTTTTACAGCAGCTCTCCGAAGGCCTACATACGCAAAGGGTTAGTCTGGCGTCCGGTTAAGATGGTTTCATCCCTTTGTTATGCTAAACAGCTCAAAAGTGGCTTCCCTTGTCCAAATCTCCTTTTTATTAAGAGATAACATTTTTGAGAAAAAAAACCTAAGAAATTAAAAAAAAAAAACAAAAATCTTTGACGATCATGGCATATGGGAAAAAAGAAAGGACTTGAGTGACATCAAAGTTTTTAAAGAGATTTCATCAAAATAGCCGTTATAAAAGAAATTGTCAAAGAAATATTTTAAACTAGCTGACCCGGGCCCGCTCCGCTGCGTCTTCTTTTTCTTTATATGTTTCCTTGGAATATTATTTTCGACAATTAAAGATCTTTTAGTGAAATACCATGCTAACTTGACTAACAGTTTAACAATATGACTGCCTTTGTCTGAATCCCATATGATCTTTATTAGTCTTCGAATTTAAGTTTGGATGTAAGGTGTACCCCATTCTTAAAATAATTCATTTCAGACCGATATTCTCATGATGTCTGATTTAGTGGTGTTTTCGAGGGAGAGATGGTCCCCCAGATACTTGGCCCTGAAAAAATATCAGCATCGTGCTCTTCTCTCAAATACCATTTATTTAAACCCCATATAGCCATTGGCTTAAGAGGAGTTTATAGGATGAGGCGTCCCCCCAAACACATGGCCCCAAAATAGGTTATCAAATTCGTTTTCTAATCTCAAATACCTTTCATTTGAGCCACATATTGGCATGGTCGAAAAAGTTTAACCCTTTGGGGAAGGGATGATACCCTAAATACATGGTCCAAATTCATATTCCACTCCAAAATATCTTTATTTGAGTCCCATATTGCGATGGTCACTAAAAAAATTGCTGTTTGTGGGGTATTTTGGAAAAGGGGTAGACCCCCAGAAAATTGGTCCCGAAAATGGGTCTCAATTCTTGCTCTACCCCCCAATACCTTTCATTTAAGCTCCACATTGACATGGTCGGTAAATATATCCGATTTAGGGTGTTTTGGGGATTGGGGTAGTCCCCCAAACACTAAGCCCGGAAAGTATATCAGCAACGTGCTCTACTCTCATATATCTATATATCATTTATTTGAACCCCATATTGCCATTGCCCTCAAAATTGGATATCAAATCCGTTTTCCAATCTCACTTAAACTCCTTATTGGAAAAAGTCAGCAAATATGCCCGGTTTGGGGTATTGGCCTTTAAAACTATGAATATTTAGTTCCACTCTCTTTAAGACCCAAATTGTCTCGGTGAGCAAATACGTCCTATTTGGGGGTTGTTATGGTGGTGGGACGCCCCTAGACAGTTGGTCCCTAATGTTGATATCAGATACGTGGTCTATTCCCACATACCTTTAATTTGAGCCCCCTATTTCCATAGACAGGAAACATGACCGGCTTGGGGGATGGGGGGGGGGGGGGGTTTTGGGGGATAGGCGGCCACTCAGTGAGTTGGCCTTGAAAATATATATCGGATTCGTGTTCCACTTTAAAAACCCTATTATTTGAGCCTCATATTGGAAAAGTCAGCAAATACTTACTATTTGTGTAGTGTTGTGGGTGTGGGGTGGCCCCATAGACACTTTTCCCGAATATTGATATCAAATTCGTGCTTTACTCCCAAAGACCTTTCATTTGAGCCCCATATTGCTATGGTCGTAAATTTGTCCCCTTTGGGGGATGTTTTTGGTGAGAGACGGCCCCCCAAACACTTGGTCCCATATTTGGATATCAGATTCGTATTCTACATTCAAATACCTTTTATTTAAGCCCCATATTCCCATGGTCAGTAAATCAGTCCTGTTTGGAGGGTGTTTTGGGAATGGGGTCCACACCCCAGAAACGTGGTCACACATTTAGATATCAGATTCGTATTCTACTCGCAAATACCTTTCATTTGAGTCCCATATTGCCATGGTCGGCAAATATGTCCGATTTAGGTGTGTTTTGGGGTGGTCCTCCTAGCACTTGGTCCGACAATTGGATATCAGATACGTTTTCTTATCCTAAATACCTTTAATTTGAGTCCCATATTGTCGTGATTGGTCTAAATATATATTGGGTAGGTTTTAGGGTGGGGCATCCCCCCTAGGTACCCCATTCGAAATTTGGATACCAAATTTTTTATTTTTGGGGTACTATATGAGAGCACAAAAAAAATTCGCTTAAATCGCACCTCCGAGATCTGGCGTTTCTGAAAATTAGGGTAAGGGGGAGGGTCCGCCCCCCCTTCAGATATCAAAAAATGTAGTACCCTATTTTCACCACGGGGTCATTATGCACCCTCTGTGAAAATTTCAAGAAAATCGGTTCATCCGTTTCTGAGTCTATAAGGAACACACAAACATACAAACAAACAAACATACAAACAAACAAACATACAAACAAACAAACATACAAACAAACAAACATACAAACAACAAACATACAAACAAACCTACAAACAAACACAAATTGATTTTTATATATAAGATAATTTTTTTTCATTTTAATTTTTTTTTTATTTATTTTTTTTTACTTCATAAAATTTTCTATATAGAATAATATAAAATAAAATATTTGAATTTTGTTTTAATTTTTTTTTGGCTTGTTTTTGGTTTTATTTTAAGTTTTTTTTAAATTTTTTGTATTTTTAATTTTGCATTTTTCATTTTTTAATATTTTTCTTTTTTCTTTTGTGAAAAATTCCTCAAAATGTTAAAGTTTTTATATAGAAATATTTAAAAAAAAAATTATTTGAATTTTTTTAATATTTTTATAGTTTTTTTATATTTAATTAATTTTTATTTTCAGTTTTTTAGTTTCAGTATATTCTTTTTTATTTATTTAATTTTTGGAAAAGTTCTTTAAACATTTTTGAATTTTGTATTTTTTTTAATTGCAATGCCAACGTTACAACTGAAAAATGTAGGTTTAAAGTTAAAATACTATAAAAACCCCATAACAAGGTTCAACGCCAATGGCAGCAACCTCTTCTTCCCTTTTTACCAATTTATTTCTATTGTCACATATGTATCATTTAAAATTCCTTAACTCTACCGAATTCCTTAACTTCATTATTCCTAGTCCATCATACTCACACTTGCTAACAGGCATGTGAAGCGTGTCCATTTCTTTCCAACCCTTTATCATAATGTCTCACTGACCATTAATTGACCACTGTGAAACAAGGATGTTTCATCTTCCTGTTAAACCCTTTGACTGCAATGGCTATGAGTGCTGAATGACAAAATGCCCAAACCGGATTTTAAAGTTAGACCAATGGTCAGTTTGTGGCACGTGCCTTCACTGTTTGGCCGCCACAAGCCCAAGCATCCTCTACATAATCATGACAACGCAAATAATTGATGTTAATTGTTGCCGGACATCAAATCGAGACAACTTGGTTCGGTTATGAGGTCAGTCTTGAATCAAAGCGTTACATGGATGCCACGGTCCTTGGTATTTTCACCCAACAAAATATAAGGCGCCACTGCTTATACAAGACAAAAGTCCTGCGGAGACACATGATTTGTTGCATTGTAGCAGGGGCCGTGACACATAAAATGAGGAAACTCTAAAAATAGTCGTATCCACTCATTAAGGATGTGATCACTTCCAAAAACGCACCATAGATCAGATATTCACAATATTATTTATAATATTATTACAATAATATTTATTTTTTATACCCTCCACCATAGGAGGGGGGTATACTATTTCTATCTTTTAAAAAATCCGCAATTACTTTTTGGGCAACCCAATAATTTTGTCATTCTGTTTGTTACTACTCGAAATATTCGTCTGAGACTCCATAAAGTATATATATTCTTGATCGTCGTGATCGAGCCATGTCCGTCCGTCCGTCTGTCTGTCGAAAGCACGCTAACATTCGAAGGAGTAAAGCAAGCCGCTTAAAAATTGTGCACAAATACTTCTTATTAGTGTAAGTTGGTTGGGTTTGTAAATGGGCCTTATCGGTCCATGTTTTGATATAGCTGCCATATAAACCGAAATTTTGAAATTTTGCACGTGGTGTTTCGGTATCACTTCCAACAACTGCGCTAAGTATAGTTTAAATCGGTCCATGTTTTGATATAGCTGCCATATAAACCGATCTTGGGTCTTGACTTCTTGAGCCTCTAGGGTGCGCAATTCTTATCCGAGTGGAATGAAATTTTGCACGAAGTATTTTGTTATGAGTTCTAAGAACTGTGCCAAGTATGGTTCAAATCGATCCATAACCTGATATAGCTGCCATATAAACCGATCTTGGGTCTTGAATTCTTGAGCTTCTAGAGGGCGCAATTCTTATCTGATATGCACGAAGTATTTTGTTATGATATCCAACAACTGTGCCAAGTATGTTTCAAACCGGTCCATAACCTGATATAGCTGTCATATAAACAGATCTGGGGACTTGACTTCTTGGGCTTCTAGAGGGCGCAATTCTTCTTCTTGCACGAAGTATTTTGTTATGATATCCAACAACTGTGCCAAGTATGGTTCAAATCGGTTCATAACCTGATATAGCCGTCATATAAACCGATCTTCGGTCTTGACTTCTTGAGCCTTTAGAGGGCGCAATTCTTATCCGATTTGAATGAATTCTTGCACGAAGTATTTTGTTATGAGTTCCAACAACTGTGCCAAGTATGGTTCAAATCGGTTCATAACCTGATATAGTTGTCATATAAATCGATCTCCCGATTAGACTTCTTGAGGTTCTAGAGGGTGCAAATCTTATCCAATTTAGTTGAAATTTTGCACATGACTTTCAACAACTGTGCCAAGTATGGTCTAAATCGGTTGATAACCTGATACAACTGCCATATAAACCCATCTGCCAATTTGACACTCTGAGCCACTTGAGGGCGCAGTTTTTACTCGATTTGCTTTGAGTTTTGGAGGTGGTGTTTTGCTACAACTTCTAACCGCCATGAAAAATATGGTCCATATCGGTCAATAACTTGACCTATATCGGATTATATCTTGGTATAGCCCCCATAAAGGCCGATCTCTAGATTTAAGGTATTGGGCCCATAAAAGGCTCATTTATTGTCCGATTTTGCACAACTTTGGGACAGTGAGTTGTGTTAGGACCCTCGACATATTTTTTGCAATTTGGCCCAGATCGGTCCAGATTTGGATATAGCTGCCATATAGACCAATCTCTCGATTTATGGTTTTGGGCCCATAAAAGGCGCATTTATTATCCGATGTCGCTGAAATTTGGGAGAGTGAGTGGTGTTAGGCCCATCGACCTCCTTCTTCAATTTGGTCTAGATCGGTTCAGATTTGGATATAACTGCCATATAGACTGATCTCCCGATTAAAGTTTTGGGCCCATAAAAAGCGCATTTATTGTCCAATGTCGTCGAAATTTGGGACAATGAGTTAAGTTAAGCCCCTTGAGATACTTCTGCAATATGGCACAGATCGGTCCAGATTTGGATATAGCTCTCATATAGACCGATCTCTCGATTTAAGGTTTTGCGCCCATAAAAGGCGCATTTATTGTCCGATGTCGCCGAAATTTGGGACAGTGAGTTGTGTTAGAGCTTTATGTTAGGCCACTCGACATCCTTCTTCAATTTGGCCCCGATTGGTCCAGATTTAGATATAGCTCCCATATAGATCGATCTCTAGATTTAAGATTTTGCGCCCATAAAAGCCGCATTTATTGACGGACGTAGCCGAAATTTGGGAGAGTGAGTTGTGTTAGGCCCCTCGACATCCTTCTTCAATTTGGCACAGATCGATCCAAATTTGAATATAGCTTCCATATAGACCGATATCTCGATTTAAGATCTTGAGCTCATAAAAGCCATATTTATTATCCGATTCTGCTGAAATTTGGGACAGTGAGTTGTTTTAGGCCAGTCGACAAATTTCTTTAATTTGGCCCAGTTCGGCTCAGATTTTAATATAATTGTCATATAGAACGATCTCTCGATTTAAGGTTTTGGACCCATTAAAGGCGCATATATTGTCCGATGTCGCCGAAATTTGGGAGAGTGAGCTGTGTTAGGCCCCTCGATATCCTTCTTCAATTTGGCTCAAATCGGTCTAGATTTTAATATAGCGGTCAAATAGACCGATCTCCCGATTTAAGGTTTTGGGCCCGTAAAAGGCGCATTTATTGTCCGATTTCGCCAAAATTTGGGCCAATAAGCTATGTTAGGCCCCTCGACATCCGTCTTGAATTTGGTCTATAATTTAATTTAATGAATCGCCTTATCACACAAACAACACTAGCAAATTATTGAATTTTATTATCAAAATGCGTGCTCTGTTATGAAAATTTATCGCGCGCTTCTTCCATTTAACGACGAAGATCATATTTGGCTCAGTGGTTATGTAAATAAGCAGAATTGTCGATTTTGGAGTGAAGATTAACCAGAAGCATTGCAAGAGCTACCAATGCATCCAGAAGAAGTTACAGTTTGGTGCGGTTTATGGGCTGGTGGCATCATTGGACCGTACTTCCTCAAACGTGAGATGATATCCAACTCTTTTTCCCAAAATGCATGAGCTTGATTTGCATGACATATGGTTTCAGGTTTCAACACGACGGTGCCACATGCCACACAGCACGCTTAGCAATGGATTTATTGAGAGGCGAGTTTGGTGAACATTTTATTTCAAGTTCGGCACCGGTCAATTGGCCTCCTAGATCGTGGGATTTAAAGCCTTTAGACTATTGTTTGTGGAGCTATGTTAAAGCTCATGTCCATACATACAAGCTCGCTTCAATTGACGCATTGGCAGACAACATTGAGGCATTTATTCGTGAGATACCTGCCAAAATGATGGATAGAGTATGCCAAAATTGCACTTAGAGGTTGGACCATTTGAGGCGCAGTCACGTTCAACATTTGCATGAAATAATCTTCAAACATTAAATTATATGGACCGTACTATTGATTCAAATAAAGATTTCATGCATTTTTCGGAAATTTATGATTTTTTTCAACTTTGCTATAACTCTTAAAAATGCACCCTTTATTTGGACATAGCTATTGAGTTGCCCAAAAAGTAATTGCGGATTTTTCATATAGTCGGCATTGACAAATTTTTTCACAGATTGTGACTCTGTAATTGCATTCTTTCTTCTGTCAGTTAGCAGCTGTTACTTTTAGCTTGCTTTAGAAAAAAAGTGTAAAAAAAGTATATTTGATTGAAGTTCATTCAAAGTTTTATTAAAAATGCATTTACTTTCTTTTAAAAAATCCGCAATTACTTTTTGGGCAACCCAATACTAATATAGAATAATCTCCAGTTTGATGGTCTAGGACAGTGCTGTCCCTGGTGACTTTGGTCCAGATCGAATCATATTTCGATATGGCTGCTCAGGGTTTCATAAATGGTGTATTTTTCATGCGAGATTTTGGGTATCCCAAGTTTGGACTCGCCAAAGTTAATGAATTTGTACTTCTTTTTCTTTGGCATTTGTAAAATATCAAATTTTCCAAAAGGACCTTTTTACTTCATTTTATCATTATAACATTATAACATTTATCTTTAAATCTGTCAAAGAAAAGAACCACAATGCAGATTCGATAGACTAAAGTATCATAGATTTTATTAATCCTTAGGAAATTTTGAATGTTTTTGCTATAAATCCTTAAGCCTTTCTTTAATGAGAATAAGAAAAGTATCCCCAAAAATATTTTCCTTATGATTTATTGTCCAGCAAATGATTTGCATAACTTGAAGTACCTATCAGTTCATTAAATAACCAAATGAGGTTTTTTTTCACACATAAAAAAGGAGAAATGTTTATACAAAAATCAAATATGAAATTTTTCAAATTTTCCAACAAATTCTCATTACATTTTCTTTTTAAAAAAGTGCTTAAACTAAGGGTAATTTGGATGTTAGAAAAATACCAAAAAAAACGAAAATAAATTAAAGACAATATTTACCCTATTTTCACCAAAGATTAATGCTGGGGATCATTAAAATATTATTTCCTCCTATTGTGAGACCGTTAGCCACAGGATTTATGGCCCTTAGGACAATTGCCTTGTAGGCTAAATGATCTTCTTGCTTTCGGCAACCACCCCTAAGAGATTTCAAATAAGGAGCGCCTAGATTGCTGCAAACAAAAGGTAGCTAATATTGGTAATTATTTTGGTGGCATTTCTAGGCAAATAGTCAAATTTATGTGTTTTTGCTTTCTTCTTCTTTGTTCCTTTGTTTTCTACCTAGTGTCTTGGGACCGTCAACCGATATACACAAATGGTCAAACATTGAAAAACTATTTGCAAATTTCCCAAATCCCAGCTGACCCTTAACGAAATGTGAAGAATGTGAAGAATTGAAAAATAGAGATTTCAAAGTCAAAATTATCACTTAACCAGACTACTATCATTTCAGGGATATCATATCCCTTGGCTAAGGATATGCAATATGAATGCTAAATGAATGGACAATGCAAAGAAGTCATCTCTATCTCTCTCTGTAGGTTGCCTACCTACTCTAAAGTGACAAGGATCTATGCTAATCTTCACAACTACCCAAAGGTGGCCATTTAAGATTTTAAGGATTTTAAGAAGCTGTCAACACAATTGAGGTGTTAAGTAGCCTAATTTATGAATGACCAAGCAGATTTGCCATTGTACATTGAAGAGAATAGCCCCTATTTCTAAACATTAAATAGGTAGCTAGACCAGGGTAGCTGACCAGTGGTCATTTGTTTTTGATAGCTCAAAAGTTTTCTTAAAGATTGACACGTGAGTGCTCAAGGGTGTTTCAAAACTGGTTTTAAGCAAAGAAATCCATGAGAAAATGGGGTTTAATGGTCACTCTTCTGAAAAAGGATTATTTGTGACTTTAAAAATGTTGACCAGTATGGCACGTGCTGGTCAGGGTCTATATTTATAAAAAAAAAACATTTAAAGTAGCTTAAAGACACCTAACAAATATTTTTTTTTTATTATACAACGTGACACAAATTCTGTAATCATCAATGCCTGAAGAAAGTTTACAAACATAAAGAAAAGACTGATTTTTTGTTATACACCTAAAGATGGCGCATTGACAATTGTTACACATTTAAGCCACGTGTCATACATTCAGTATAATCACAACGTAGACGAATTTTATTTTCAAAGTTTTGAGAAGGCTTATTGGACCTACCCACCACTGTAGGATAGGGGGTATATTCATTTGGTCATTTTGACCTTACAAACTATATATTGGGTTGCCCAAAAAGTAATTGCGGATTTTTCATATAGTCGGCGTTGACAAATTTTTTCACAGCTTGTGACTCTGTAATTGCATTCTTTCTTCTGTCAGTTATCAGCTGTTACTTTTAGCTTGCTTTAGAAAAAAAGTGTACAAAAAGTATATTTGATTAAAGTTCATTCTAAGTTTTATTAAAAATGCATTTACTTTCGGATTTTCCGCAATTACTTTTTGGGCAACCCAGTATATCTCGGACCGTCGTAAAATTCTAAGACGATTTACCGATGTCCGTGTATTGTAATCACTCTCCAGCCTTCAAAAATTGAGATATTGAGCTAAAATTTGTCACAGATACGTCTTTTTGATGCACGCTGGTTATTGAACGGGCTAAATCGGATCATATTTGAATATAGTTGCTATATAGACCGATCTGCCGATAAAAGATCTATTGCCCATAAATGCTTTATTTTTATCCGATATTCCTAATATTTGAAACAGTGAGTTGTTTTGAGCTTCCCGATATCCGACCTTAATATGGTTCAGATCGGACTATTTTTAGATATAGCTCTCATATAGACCGATCTGCCGATAAAGGGTCTGAGGCCCACAAAAGCTTTATTTTTGATCCGATTTCGCTGAAATTTGAAACAGTTAGTAGTGTAAGGCCTCCCAACATAGGAGCCAGATATGGATTAGACCGGACTATATTTAGATATAGCTGCCATATAGACCGATCTGCTGATAAATGGTCTGAAGCCCATAAAAGCTTTATTTTTTAACCGATTTCGCTGAAATTTGAAACACTTAGTAGTTTAAGGCCTCCCAACATAGGAGCCAGATATAGATTAGATCGGATTATTTTTAGATATAGCTGCCGTATAGACCGATCTGCCTACAAAGGGTCTGAGGCCCATAAAAGCTTTATTTTTGATCCGATTTCGCTGAAATTTGAAACAGTTAGTAGTTTAAGGCCTCCCAATATAGGAGCCAGATATGGATTAGATCGGACTACTTTTAGATATAGCTGCCATATAGACCGATCTGTCGATAAAGGGTCTGAGGCCCATAAAAGCTTTATTTTTGATCCGATTTCGCTGTAATTTGAAACAGTTAGTAGTTTAAGGCCTCCCAACATAGGAGCCAGATATGGATTAGATCGGAATATTTTTAGATATAGCTGCCATAGAGACCAATCTGCCGATAAAGGGTCTGAGGCCCATAAAAGCTTTATTTTTGATCCGATTTCGCTGAAAATTGAAATATTTAATATTTTTAGGCTTCCCAACATCCGCCCTAAATATGTTTCAGATCGAACTATATTTGGATATAGCTGCCATATAGACCGATCTCCCGATAAAGGGTCTGAAGCCAATTAAAGCTTTATTTTTGATCCGATTTCGCTGAAATTTGAAACAGTTAGTAGTTTTAGGCCTCCCGATATCTGACCCCAATATGATTCAAATCGGACTATATTTAGTTATAGCTGCCATATACACCGATCTGCTGATAAATGCTCTGAAGCCCATAAAAGCTTTATTTTTTAACCGATTTCGCTTAAATTTGAAACAGTTAATATTTTTAGGTCTCCCAATATAGGAGCCAAATATGGATTACATCGGACTATATTTAAATATAGCTGCCATATAAACCGATCTCCCGATAAAGGGTCTGAAGCCCATTTTTTTTATCCGATTTCGCTGAAATTTGAAACAGTTAGTAGTTGTGGGCCTCCCAATATAGTACCCAAATATGATTCTGATCGGACTATATTTAGATATAGCTGCCATATAGACCGATCTGCCGATAAAGGGTCTGAGGCCCATAAAAGCTTTATTTTTGATCCGATTTCGCTGAAATTTTAAACAGTTAGTAGTTGTGGGTCTCCCAATATAGGACCCAAATATGATTCAGATCGGACTATATTTAGATATAGCTGCCATATAGACCGATCTGCCGATAAAGGGTCTGAGGCCCATAAAAGCTTTATTTTTGATCCGATTTCGCTGGAATTTGAAACAGGGAGTAGTTGTGGGCCTCCCAATATAGGACCCAAATATGATTCTGATCGGACTATATTTAGACATAGCTCTCATATAGACCGATCTGTTGATAAGGGGACTGAAGCCCATAAAAGCTTTATTTTTTAACCGATTTCGCTGAAATTTGAAACAGTGAATAGGTTAAGGCTTCCCAACATCCGCACTAAATATGTCTCAGATCGAACTATATTTAGATATAGCTGCCATATAGACCGATCTGCCGATTAAGGGTCTGAAGATCATAAAAGCTTTATTTATTATCCGATTTAATCGAAATTTGAAATAGTGAGTTGGTTTAAGCCTCCCAACATCCGACCCTCATAGGAGTCAGATCAGACTGTATAGATATAGCTGTCATATGGGGTCTTAATCCCATAAAAAGTAGATTTATTAACTGAATTTGTTACTTGTATATAAGTTCTCGAGACTGAATAAAATATTATCGAGACCAGCCACTATTTAGAATTCATAAGGATATAGTAGTGGAGTTATAATAAAATAGTATGATTATAATATCCTTGTTTAGTTTGGTCCAGATCGGTCCAGATTTGGTTATATGTGCCATATATTGGGTTGCCCAAAAAGTAAATGCGGATTTTTCATATAGTCGGCGTTGACAAATTTTTTCACAGCTTGTGACTCTGTAATTGGATTCTTTCTTCTGTCCGTTATCAGCTGTTACTTTTAGTTTGCTTTAGAAAAAAAGTATAAAAAAAGTATATTTGATTAAAGTTCATTCTAAGTTTTATTAAAAATGCATTTACTTTCTTTTAAAAAATCCGCAATTACTTTTTGGGCAACCCAATCGAACGATGTTATTATTCAATTTCGTTGATATTTGACGTAGTGACTTATGTACTACTTTTCGACATCCGTGGCTTATATGGTTCAGATCGGTTTATATTTGGATACAGTTGCCAAAATATTTTGTTCTACACAATTGAACAGTGACTTATAAGTGTTAGGCCACTCAATGTCCGTCCCGATTTTGTGTGCTAAATTTCTCCAATTTTCACCGGATTGCGACGAAAGGGGGTTTACATATATACCCGAAGTTGTGGGTATTCAAAGTTCAGCCCGGCCGAACTTTATGCCTTTTTACTTCTTTTTGTTGCAAAATACATTTTATGGTGTTGAGTTCGGACGGGCGGCCTAATGTGCAATATTCAGTCTAGTCTGTGAATCACAGTCGCGTTGAGAATGACAGCATTTAATTCACAGATCCATTCTTAAAGCACGTTATACTAACCACTTATTTTAATGGACCTATCATATGCTTTATCTTTATAAAATCAACCTTCATTTGCTAACCTCATTGCCTTGATCACGCTACATTGTCTATAACCTGATATAGCTTCCACATAAACCGTTTTGGGATACTTCATTTTCTTGTTAAAGAAAAATGTTAAATACCCGCCTAATTACACTCCACTCAGCATCCACACAGGGAATTCCATTCGTGACGTCATCGCCTCTTATCTCTCACCTTCACAACCATTCTTCCACAAGCGATCTCTCAACCCTCACTCCACCTCTAACTAAGAATCCCCCATTGTTGTGCAGATGTATAGACAAATCACAACAATATAGGGCTCAAATGAAACAGAGCTTATTTTCCGACTATGGTAATATGGGGCTCATATAAAATGTATTTAAGAGTATAGCCCGAATATTATATTTACTTTAAGGACAAAGTGTGTGCGAGGACACCTCACTCCCAAAATCGGACATCGGACAATAAATGCACCTTTTATGGGCCCAAAACCTTAAATCGAGAGATCGGTCTATATGGCAGCTATACCCAAATCTGGACCGATCTGGGCCACATTGAAGAAGCATGTCAAGTGGCCTAACATATCTCACTGTCCCAAATTTCAGCAAAATCGGATAATAAATGTTGGTTTTATGGTCCTAAGATCTTAAATCGGTGAATTGGTTTATATGGCAGCTATATCCATATCAGAATCGATCGGGGCCAAATTAAAAAGGATGTCAAAAAGCCTAACATAACTCAAAGTCCCAAATCGGATAATAAATGTGGTTTTTATGGTCCTAAGACCTGTGCAAAGCTTCCAGATGCTCAAGAAGTCAAATCGGGAGATGGGTTTATATGGAAGCTATAACAAGTTATCGACCGATTTGAACCGTACTTGACTCAGTTGTTGGAAGTCATAGCAGAACACTACATGCAAAATTTCAGCCAAATCGGATATAAATTGCGGCTTCCAGGGGCTCAAGAAGTCAAATCGGGAGATCGGTTTATATAGGAGCTATATCTAAATCTGAAACGATATGGCCCATTTACCCAATCCCCAACAACCTACATCGATATTAAGTATCTGTGCAAAATTTCAAGCGGCTTGCTTTACGCGTTCGACCGCTATCGTGATTTCGACAGACGGACGTACGGACATGGCTTGTTCGACTCAGATTGTCGAGACAATCAAGAATATATATCCTTTATGGAGTCCCAGGAGGCCACTGTAGCGCAGAGGTTAGCATGTCCGCCTATGACGCTGAACGCCTGGGTTCGAATGCTGGTGAGACCATCAGAAAAAATTTTCAGCGGTGATTTTCCCCTCCTAATGCTGGCAACATTTGTGAGGTACTATGCCATGTAAAACTTCTCCCCCAAAGAGGTGTCGCACTGCGGCACGCCGTTCGGACTCGGCTTTAAAAAGGAGGTCCCTTATCATTGAGCTTAAACTTGAATCGGACTACACTCATTGATATGTGAGAAGTTTGCCCCTGTTCCTTAGTGGAATGTTCATGGGCAAAATTTGCATTTGCATGGGGTCCTAGACCAATATTTCGAGATGTTACAAACGCAATGACTAGATTAGTATACCCCCCACCCCTATGGTGGTGGGTATAATAATATTCCGTTTTGACTTCTAAAGTGCCAAATTTAGTTGGTTAACGACTTGCAACTTGACTGAAATAGTCCATGAAGTGTTCCGTTGCGATACGATACATAACGCAACAGGGGCCGTATTACCGCATGCGTGAATGAATGAAATTTCATCTCGTGATCAATGGGTGTTGTACCACTTGTATATAAATGTTCATTTGAAGTTTTTATAAATAATGCTCGATTTAAACATTAGCGTTCCGAAATTTCAAAAATCCCCCTCCCATAAAGAGATACATAATTCACAATAGAAAGATTTCAAACGATTTTACTCATTCACGTATGCGGTAATTCGGCCCCAGACCTGCCACATCAACTGTTGTTTCGACTTGAACCCTGAAGGCCACCGCAGCGCAGAGGTAAGAATGTCCGACTATGACGCTGAACGCCTGGGTTCGAATCCTGGCGAGACCATCAGAAAAAATTATCACTGGTGGTTTTCCCCTCCTAATGCTGGCTACATTTGTGAGGTACTATGCCATGTAAAACTGCTCTCCAAAGAGGTATCGCACTGCGGCACGCCGTTCGGATTCGGCTATAAAAAGCAGGCCCCTTATCATTGAGCTTTAAACTTGAATCGGACTGCACTCATTGATATGTGAGAAGTTTGCCCCTGTTCCTTAGTGGAATGTTCAAGGGCAAAATTTGCAATTTTTATCCTGAAACGCCTTTAGAGTATAATGTTAGACCCATTAAATTGCAATTAATTTTCTGATTCTCAACAATAATCAGCATTTCAAAAGGCTTATAATGAGAATGCCTAAAGAGGAAAACAATTGTCTGTCCTATTTCCCAAGCTCTCATCCAATCATATTCATAAGGCAAGTAAGTTATTTTCCATAGAAGAGAGAGAGAGAATATTCGAATTTGTATTGACAATTGATTGGATTGACATTCAAAAAGGCTATGTGGCTACATTGTCACAGGGATAGATAACATAACCATTGATTTATAATTACAAGGAACCAATGAATGGCCAACTTAAATCAATGAAAATAAAATCAAATGCAATGAAAGCATGTAACCAAAAAACACAACCAGAAGCATAACTTAACGCAACGATAAGCCTTCGATACAAATCGATCGAGATAGAAATGTGCATGTGTATGCATATGTCTTCGAATTGTATGAATGTTGGTGTATAGGAAACTTCATTTCACTATTGTGTTTTTGTATAGTGAAATATGCAAATCTATCTCTAAAGGTTGTGATATCAAAGGCCTAGTTCTCCATCACTTACTAGCTTTTAAATTAAAGTAACGAATGTTCAATTTTGAAATAATCAAATCGCCCTTTCTTTCTCTCCCTCTCTCTCTCACACTCGCTCTCCTGCTTATTGTCTCTGTGTAAGTCTCCACACCAGTATAAAGCAAAGCAGCCTTTGTAGCTTTTTTTCATCCATTGTTACCATTTTTATGCAGATTTTTTTTTTCAATTCTGATCCATTTTCATTTTGCCTATTATTGCCATTTTAAGCAATAAGCAATAACATAACGAAATGAATGAATCAAAGCCGAATTCTCGGAACCAAACCTTTTTTGAAATCAATATCGAGAAACAAATGGCATATCCTTTATTTTTGCCAAGGCTTATCCTGCTACGCACAATTGCCCATGTTCTACAACAGTCGCGTCTGTTACAGAACTTTGTTAAAATTTCATAGGCAAAAATATTTTTTGAAATGGGTTCATTGTGATATTTCTTCAATCGATACAAAATCAATTGGCATAAATTTGCATAGATTTTATGTATGTGCGCATGAAGAATGCTCTACTCGGCATTTCCGTTTGCGGAGTGCTTCATGCCGCCTTTTAAAAAAAAAAAATCCTTGCTGTTGCCAGGAAATTGTGTCGTGTGCGCAAACGCGACAGGTCATTTGCATAACACTAGCTTAGGCCTATAGGCATAGAGAGCAAGCGCACACTCGTACTCACATTATGAGGGAATTGAGTGCCTAAGGAGTTGCTTGAATGGTGCAGTGTGTGCCACCACCACCACCATCATTATGAGCCTACTGTTTTTTTTTTTTTTTTTTTAAAGGTGTACCCTGTTTTCCTCATGCTGTAATACGCGAAAATTATGCAAATCCTTAACTCATTTACATTTCGGAAAAATCTATGGTGGAAATATTTGAAGAAAGGAAAAATTAACCTGAATATTTGCAGAAAGTTTTTGCAAACATTAGGCCGTCGATACACTTAAAAAAATTTGGTTTTATTAAAATTTTTTACCAAAATTATCTTTATCACTTAACTAAATTTTGTTTTTATGGAATGTTAGTCAAATTTTTAATTTTATAAAAAATTTTGTAAAACATTTTTTTTTAATTTTGTTTAAAAAAAAATTTTTACCAAAAATTTGATTAACGAAATTATGAAAAATTTTGTAACAATTTTTCTGTTGAAAAACAAATTTCGCAAGGATTATATTTTTTTTTAACTTTTTTTCTCGAAGAGTTATTTTTTTAAATTCCAACCAACCATAAATTTTTGTAAAATAATGTGGTTCTAAAGGCTGGTCTTACCAATTTCTTAAAATTTCGTAATAAATGGTGGAGGCCACAATGCCTCAGAAGTTAGCACGTCCGCCTATGACGCCGAATGCCTGCGTTCAATTTCCGGCGTAAACATCAGAAAATTTTTCAAATTCCCTTTAAAATGGTGGCTACATTTGTGAGGTATTCTTCCAAGTCAAAATTTCTCTACTAAGTGGTGTCGCTATAAACACGCCATTCCCATTCGGCATAAGAAAAGAGGCCCCTTATCATTGAGCTTAAATTTTAATCGGACTGCACTCATTGATATGAGAGAAGTATCCCTTGTTCCTTAATGGAATGTTCATGGGAAATTAAGAAATGTAAAATTGTCAAATTTTGTTAAAAAAAAAAATAATGTAAAATTTTGTTATAAAAAACTTTTTGTTTAATTTTATTTAAAAAATTATAAAATTTTATTTTATTTAAAAAAAAATGTAAAATTTAGTTTAAAAAAAATTTGTTGATACAACCAAAATAAATAGAAGCTCAAAAAAATACAAAATTTAGTAAAAAAAAATTAATTCTATTAAAAAAAAAAACATTGTTTGTAAAAAATTGTTGTAAAACTTAGCTTTAACGTAATTTTGTATAATTTAGTTTTGTTAACGAACATGTTTGTACATTTTTCTTAATGTTTATAAAATTTTATTTTAAAAAATTGTGCTTTAAAAAAGTTTGCCTTAAAAAAATTGTTGTAAATGTTTGTTTAAAAAAATTTGCAAAAAAAAAATTATATTAATTTTTTTCTTAAATTGTTGTCACATTCAGTGTAAAAAAAATTTAAAATTTTATTCTTAAAAAATTTTGTTAATACAACCAAAACAAAAAAAAATTTTAAATTTTTGTTTTAACCATTTTTTTTGTAAAATTTTGTTTTAAATAATTTTTTGTAAAATTTTACAAGAAATTTGTTGATTTTTGTTTAAAAAAAAATTTGTAAAATAGGTTGACAAACTTGGTTAACCAGAAGCCTTTCGGGTCTATGCAGTCGGAGTTAAGGGCGTGGGCGACGAGAGCGAATCTAACACTGTGGAACAGCGAAACGGTCGATAGGACGACAACCGTTTCCACCGATTCGGATTGTGAGAAAGCAGGGTTATTACTAAAATTAAGTAAGAAGTAGGTTAGTATAACACTCTGTATCATAACAGGACACAGAGTATTACCAGTTCACTTATGCAAAATCGGTGCGGCAAGTGGTAGCATGTGGTGAAGATGATGAAACGCTGCAAAGTGGGATGGAAATGAAAATTAATGGAAATTATTCTGCCATTATTGAACAGAAATTTTACGAGATTTAAGATGGTTATAGCTGAGGTGTAAAATTTCCCAAGAAGGCTCGGGGGCCCATTGGTGGACCTTCAAAGTTGGTTACCTCGGCCCTACAAAATTTTTTTCGGGCTCCCAAAAGCTCATTTTTGGTCCGATTTCGCTCATGAAACCCTACAAAAATGCTTTGATGCGCGGGATTCTTTTATAGTATTCAAGAAATTCGACTAACAACATTTTTTGAAAAAATCTCAGAGGCGGGTCAAATCGACTGATTTGAAAATCAGAAAAAAATTTTTATAATTTTTTTGCAATAAATGCTAAGGTCCGATCTGACCATTCAGTCAAAAGTTATGCGAGTTAAAAATCAAAAAATGTGAAAGAAGTAAATTTTTGGCATTTTTTCTTCAAGAAAGGTAATTCTCTCTATAAAGAAAATTCGACCTAACATTTACAATGATTTAATGTAGATGCGCTTTTTTGTTCCTTGTTCCTTAATGGCAAAAAGAAATTCGTGAGAAATTGTATTTATTTTATATTATATATTTTTTAAATATTTCCTGGAAAAAAAAGTTATCTTTAATATTTTTTACTAAAAATTATTTTTAAACAAAGCTAATATTTTTTCAAAAACTTTACCATAAAGTTTCTAACAATACACATTTTTGAAAAAAATTTTCAAAATCTAGTTTTTGTAGAAAATTTTGTAAAAAATCTGTTTCTATGCAATTTGTAAACAAAATTTTCTTTCAGTGTATGCCTTTTCCCTTTAGCGGAAGTTAACTGCATGCAATTTCCTCTATTTGTTTCCATGCTTAGCGTAAGAGGGTTGCATCATGTTAATGGCAAATCCTTTCTGCTATCATCTACATGGAGTTTGCAAGGAAATATGCAAATTTTTTGCATCTAAATGCGGTTCCACATTTGCCAAATCCACATAATTATTCGCATTTACCAATGGTTTTTGATTACAATTAAAATTGCATTCATGCATTAGGATTTCTTAGCATGGCAAAAATCTTCCAATGAAGATTTGTATGTAAATTTTTTTTTTTAATTTATAAAATAAAAGTAGTAAAAAATCAAACAATGGAAGAGAAATTTTAGCTAAGGTTTGGAGTACAGCTGCATTTTTTGATAAACAATACCCAGATATAAATTATTTTAATAAAATACTTTTTTCTAAATTAATAAAAAATGAAAATGTAAGCCAATATATAGGATTCCAACATTACAAAAAACAAAAAATTATATATACATATATTAAAAAAAAATTGAATTAATACATATTATTAAACGAACAAGGTTTTATAGAAGCGATTTTGTGGTACATATTATGGCCAAACGACTGAATGGATTTAAATGAAAATTGGGCATCAATCGAAAGATATTTTTCCAGAGAAGCGACGAAATTTAATTTTTCTTAAAGAAAAGAAATTTCATTAAACACATATTGCAAAATTCTGCATCCTTAAACCGTTCACCAACTATTTCGTTCATTGAGTGCATAGTATAGCAACACAATTAGTTACTTTGACTGAGCAGAATTATTCATAACCGACTATCTTTTTAATATTCACTTCTATGTTTAAATATTGGGTTGCCCAAAAAGTAATTGCGGATTTTTTAAAAGAAAGTATATGCATTTTTAATAAAACTTAGAATGAACTTTAATCAAATATACTTTTTTACACTTTTTTTCTAAAGCAAGCTAAAAGTAACAGCTGATAAATGACAGAAGAAAGAATGCAATTATAGAGTCACAAGCTGTGAAAAAATTTGTCAACGCCGACTATATGAAAAATCCGCAATTACTTTTTGGGCAATACAATAAGTGATACCCACCCACCTTCTGCATACGACCTGTATTGTAGTTACAAATTGTTTTGTCTTCTTGTGTAGGCTTCCAATAGATATACATACAAACAACAACAAAATTGCCACACAAATCCGAGCCTAAATTAGTTGACCCACATGCCGGGTAGGGCCGCACACATAACACAACCTCAACACCCTCACCTACTACAAATAGTGATACTCTTTCTCTTGCACATCTATCAGTTGTTTCTCTTACTCTCACCACTAATACGCCCACCCATGGCTTTGCATTCACACCCTCA